>NW_024582535.1:164600-251005 GCF_018398535.1 Haplochromis burtoni | reverse complement strand
TGATTTAGTAGGGTCAGTGATATATAGCAACAAATCATCTGCATAGAGAGACACCTTATGTTCTACACCAAATCTCCTTATTCCTTTATAATCTTTTGTAGAGCGTAATTGAATGGCAAGAGGTTCTATGACAAGTGCAAATAGCAATGGGGACAAAGGGCACCCTTGTCTTGTAGAGCGGTGGAGGAGGAAAGGACTAGAAGTTATATTATTTGTATTAACCGAGGCCTTAGGTTTTGTGTAAAGCAGCTTAACAAAGGAGATATAATTAGGGCCTATGCCATACTTTGACAGGGTCGAGAAGAGGAAATCCCACTCAACCCTGTCAAAGGCCTTCTCTGCATCTAATGAGAGTAGTATTTCAGATTGATCAGAAGTATTATGCTTTTATTCTTAGTATGCTCTAGATCATAGGTGTCAAAATTTGGCCCGCAGCCTAATTACATTTGGCCCGCGAAGCCATACCAAATTACTATTAGAGCTGGCCTACTGGTATTATACAGCTAATATATATATTGTTTAGTATTAAGCTTTGCTTGTTCCATATTCAGTTTTTTAAGCAAAACTTGTTTGAGTCCATAAGAAAAGATTCATTCTCATGTCTGGAGGAAGATTTTTTTTTTTCCAATAAATATTAATCTTAGCCCGCGACTTTGTTCCAGATTTGAATTTTGGCCCACTCTGTATTTGACTTTGACACCCCTGCTCTAGATTATGGTGGTTTTATTCATATAGATACGTTTGCACAATGCTTACCTATGCTTAGTGCTGTTGATCATGGAGCTCTAAGATTTATTGCAAAAGTTCTTATGTTCAAGGTTCAAGGTTCTTTATTTGTCACATGCATAGTTATACAAGTATAACACACAGTGAATGTGCCTTTGTACATTGTAAATGTTAGTCGGAGAATGCAAAATACAATAGTCTGGCATATCTGTGGGATTAAATACAACTATTCATACCACTGAATTCTACCAAAACAAATGGATTTTTTGAGTCAGTGCCTGGTCTGCATTGATTTAACCCTTGTGTGGTGTTCGTATTTTTGTTACTCAGCCAGTGTTCATGGGTCTGGTGGACCCGCTAGAGTTTTGGCTTTCCAAATTAACACTATCAAACAATTTTATGTTAAATTACTCAACAGATGTTTACTTCATCCCAATTACAAGCCATATGAACAGCAAACATGGTTAATTTTTTCCCTTTACCTTTGTTAGATCACATTTATGAATTAATGTGCTTCTCGTTTTTTTGTTTTTTTTTTATAAAATGTTATAAAAAAATAAATCAGTTATAATCAAGTGGAGTGAGTGGAAAGACACAACACATTTACACGTGAAGCAATATGTTTCACAACTAAATGGGATCAGCTGCTCATCAATGGTGACATTAGGCCCAGGGTTGTAAAACAGGGGAGGTGGTGCACACACTTATCCCACACTGTCCTGATGGCAGCTAGCTTGTCTCTCTGCCGTCGAGCTGGTCTGTCGTCTCGGTTATCAAAACGGATAATCCTGGAAATTTTGTGGAAGTTTTCCAGAGACATTGATGCACGGAAAGGTTCTTGCCGGTTTCTGCATCCCACAGGGATTCTGTGGATTCCCCTTTGGACCTGAAAACTCCTGCAAGGATAAGAACCCCAAAGTAGGCCTTTGGGGTTCTTAGATGAATTTGGTCCATCTCCTTCCACCTCTCTCCAAAAACACACCTTCCTTCTAGATTACTGCAATCCAGAATAATTTTCTGGATGGAATCTGGGATGAAAAGCTCAAATGAAGACTTGATGTCCTGCACATGAGTAACTGTCAGCCGTGTTGGCCCTGGCTTATCACAGTAACAGCTCTGCAGGGTGGCTCATTTCTTGGGCAAGAAGACCATTCAATTTCACCAGTTATTGACATCCATATTTCTTCACTTGCTGTCTGGTGGGCTTGTTCTGGTCCTGGAGCTGGCTGCAGATGGGGTACTCGTCTTCGTTTTGTTACTAAATGGTGCTCAACCTCATCCTCTTCTTCAAAGTCACTGTCAGACTCTGAATTTTCAGAAATGTGAAATATTCTGAAACCTCTTTGTCAACATCATCATCCGAAGCCCCTCTCTCTTCCAAAATCAATTGGATGGCCCTCGCAGCAGATAATCTTTTGCCATCTTGATCAGTTGTGATAAAGAACCACACTGGCAAAGTCTTATTTATAGTATTATGCCCCTAATTTGCAGGTGGGACAGGGTATGAGAAAATAAAATTTGGATCCCTCAAGAAAGAGGGTAAAATGTGTGGGAATGTAAGAGCAGACGGTGTTGATAGTTGAATTTTCAACAGTGTTGCAACTTTGTGCGGGAGCAGGAGGGGAAGAAAACACTATCAGCAGCACCAGAAAGGAGGAAGACAGAGTGTGGGAACACAGGACCTACACTTTCAACACTTTTATTAGACCTGGGTCCAGTGGACCCGAACACCTTGTATGTAATGTAAATGCGTGGGGGGAGGTACAGTATGAGGTCATTGAAAATTAGTTCGGATTTATGTTCTTCACAGAAAATAAGCCAAAGCCAATGAATTTCAGGTTGAAAAATTTTTTTTTAATTTTTCTTTTGAAAAAAACTGAAAACGGGTCTCACAGACCCGAACACCATACAAGAGTTAAGTATCTGTCATTGGTAATGTTACATTATGGTTCTTGTAACTGGGGATCTTGCCATTGTCTTTGTAATTCTACAAGTTGTTCTTATAGTTTAGTAGGACTTTGTTATCAACTGCACATGGTGTACATAGTAAATACTGATGAATATTTATATTGAAATAATGGAAAAATGTTCATAATTAGCAGCCTAAATAGCATTTGCAAGAGTTGTGTGGGATTTTAACAAAGTGATTATATGCATTGGGGCACCACAGCTATGACTGCACACTGAATTTACTTCACTGAATTGAAGAGGGTGACAAGGTTTAATTGCAGCCTGTGGCAATACATTTGTGTCAGTGTGTGCAACCAGGTGATTTTCTCTCTCCTTTTCTTATCTGTCTCTCTTTCACGCACAAGCACACATAATTACTACAGAGGTCGCCTGTAGTACTGATAGTGTTGTCATAGCAACACAAAGGGAAAGAGTGACTGGACCGATGATGGTTAACTGTACTGGAGGGCACAGTCCATTGGGTACAGATTTTCAGGATGTGGTTTGCCTGAATGAATTTGCAAAAACGACATTTTCAAAATCACTAAATGTAGCAAATAACATTTGAAAACGAAAGTAACACTGTAACGGATTCATTAAAAGCACAAATCTTCAGTCTTTGGAAGTTACACGGCTACATGTAGAGACTTAATGCACTTGCTGAATATGTTTATGTTTAATTAAACTCACAGTCTACCTCTTGTTTCAGACCTGAGATGCTCTTCAGTAAAGACAAGATTCAAGTATTCTGAAAGGAAATAAAAATTAAGAGATTACCCTTGGTGAGGAGTGAAGTCATCTTCAAGTGCTTGGTTACCAGCAGGATATGCATGTTCAAGATTACCAAGATATTAATCCTTAAAAAATCCTTTTTGCAAATCCTTTCAAGGAAAAAAAGCAGCACCCTGCTTTTGGGCCACAAGATCTAAATGACATCACAGACAATGTTCTCACTGGTCAAGCAGCAGGGGAAGTATTGCCTGGCAAGACAAATCCACCCCTGATATGCTTCAGTAGTTGTATCACCGCATGCTTCCTCTGTTGTCTATTGGAGGGGTATGTGGTCTTGGGGCTTTGTATATCCTCAAACAACAAGCTGGACAAAACAGCTCAGTAGGGTTGATAAATGCAGTATATCCTCACAGACAAAGAAGCCTACGATGTGGTCGGTTGAGTTGGTAGACCCCCATATGGAAAAGATATATATAAATCTTATAAAGTTTGTATCTGTCTTGTGTGAAACTTGTATGAAAAGCATACAAGAGTGAAAACAGATATAAGATCCCTTGAAAAATTATATAATGAAACTTGTATGTTTTGGATACTTACTAAAACAATGTATGAAAGTAATGAGAAAGTGGCCACTTTCATGAGTAAATCATGTAAGCCTTATATGGTTTACTCATGAAAGTGGCCACTTTCATGAGTAATCACATATAAGTTTTTACGATTTCTTTTCCATATGGGCCAAGCCGATGAAAAGTTACATTGTCTCAAATGACGGCATACCTGGGCTGGTGGCCATCGATCTGCTCAGCTGGAATGAGGATACCAAGTAGAGTGGCAAGGAAAGTGTTGATATGGACAGCACTGAAGTGACTATGTAGTGATTTAGGATGTCTTGTTGATTTTATAGCTGTGCACATGATGTTCCCCACAGGCAGCTACAAACAATGGCATTGTAGCCAGTGATGTTGCTCCCCTTTGTTGTCTAATTGGAAGGTACAACTTGGAAGGATTGTGGAAGATGTTTTAAGGTGTCATAAGGTTTCCTTGAACTTAAAGATTTCACATTGACAGTCTTTAAGTTCTGCTCCAGGTTAATTCATACATTAATCTGTTTTATGTATATTCTCATTGATAAAGCCTTTGGACAACTGGCTAAATTTTGATTAGGCTATTAGCTCCTCATTATCAAATCATGGTTAATCAATTGGGAAACCAAAGTCACAAAATCATCATCAGAGGCAACTGCAGTCACATTCAAAGTCTTGATACTTGCCTTTCTCGTCCTTTTCATTCTGATTCTCATTTGATTTCTATCTTGTGATGGAGGCTAGAAAACATCAGATTGGAATAGATTTGGGCTGTAAAACCAAAACAGGAAGCTAAAAGAATCTAAAAAGAATAACCCCTGGAACTGCACACTAATGGTTCTACAAGGACTTTATCACTACAATCCTTCCATGACACTTATTGTAGTATGCAGAATATTTCTCTGTTCTGATGTTTGCTTGTATTGATCACTTTTTATTTATGCTGAAAGTAAAACATTTGTTTAATTTGAGATTTGATTGCTGGCCAGAAAAGTACCATATTAAAAAAAATCAAACAGACAATAACAAGCACACACAAACTAGCTTTGGTGAATTGCCAAAAATATTAAGCTAGTCAGAACACCGTTTAATTTTTGACATAAAGATCCACAAGAGCAAGTCAAGAGACACGAGTCAAGGACATTTATAGAATGCAGCAGCTGAAATTACTTAATGAATTAAAGAAACTCATTAGGTTTGGTTTGTGAGCAACAACAAATGTGGACACTGATGCCACACAAATTTCTCTTTGGGTTAAGCTGTTGTCAAAGCTTGAGAGGGTTTGTGAAATAAGTGAAGAAAAAGAAGACTTGCGGTGCATCACGATATACAATCCAAGAGATAAACAGTGTCTGGGACAGATAGCACTTCATTCATTATTTATGAAGTTCGATAAGTCATGGCTTCAGATCCTATTGACTTTCGACTGACTTTAATGTCTGAATGTTACAATAATCACAGCAGTTTTATTATATTTGAATATTAAGGATGTGAATTACACTTCTAATTTTACCAATGAAAATGTCACACACATGGAAACTATCACATTTTTACCATTTTCCCATAACCCATCAGTATCACCAGATACGTTCTAATTTTTTTTTAAAATCATTGCTGTCACAGAACTACATCTACAATACCCACTTACATATTTAATTCACTACTCAAACAATTTTTTTAGTGTTATTAATTCTATGACTTTTGGCTGAGTTTCGGTTTTTTTTTGTTTGTTTGTTTGTTTTTTGTATGTGTTCTTGTCAATAATGTGCATTAGCTATATTACTACAGTATTGAGGAAAACAAGTATTGCTAATATAATCATATTATATTGCAGTTTCTGGACTAATTCTAGTGTCTTACTATTAAGCAAATAGTTGTTTTCCTGTGAATGTTCTGTAATTTGGTATCTTGACTAAAATTCTGTGTATTTCTGTTTGGTTTTTTTTTGTTGTTGTTTGTTTGTTTTTTATTTCTTTTGCCACATGATAGTGCCAAGTAGTTTGCGCTATTCTGCTCCACTACACCAACAACTTGAGCTTAGAACAGAGCTGGCTGTGGCCACAAAGCTTGCTGTTTCTCTGTACCCTCTCTCAGTAAACGCATTATTATGCAGCACGTTACAAAATGCGTGGCATCATTATTTCACTGACATTACACCACTGACACACACTACAAGAGCACATATCTTTTTGTATGTGAGCCATAAAGACCCTTTCATCTGCAGCAGTTATAGCAGATGAGGAGTGTTACCATAGTAACTTCCTCCCCCTATATCTTCTCTTCAATGGCAGTGTCGGCTTGCCCGAAATGACACCATTAATTTTACGTTTGTTTTGTGTTGTTTTTTTTTTTTTTAAACTTGCAAGGCAAGTGTAACTGATGTCATTGCACTTTTAAATTCATATCAAAGTATCAATAAGAACAGAATAAAAACAGAGAGGATCATCATTCCTGACCTTATATTAGTTTGGGAGGCATATTCCTCAACTCAAGGCTATATATCAGATACAGTTCAGACACACCTGAGTTGGGATTTAGGTAACAGCATCTGATTCTTTTTTTTTTTTAGCTAGTTTATGAGTGAGTGCTATATTAGAGAAGCTGTTGTTACAAGAAAAACTCTCAAAACAAAACCAGACGGGCACATTTCATATTTATTTTTTATGCATCATTCACCTTTTTTGAATAATATTTTTTTTTACCTGGATAAATAAAGGATTAATAATAAAAAATATTATTTGCTTTTTGTTTTATTTCTGTTTAAGCGTACCAGTAAGATATCTGATTGAATGTGGGGATGCATCACTAATGGAGACATAAACAACATTGCTGCTGTTTTCTTTGTTTGGCTTTATTGGAATAAGTTGTTGATTGCAGATGAGCTTTATGCTTATTGATACAGATCAATAAACAATTACTGGCCTCTTTGCCTGGTGAAGTTTCATCAAGCTTCCTTCTGTGCCCACAGGGAGATAGAGCCATGAAAAGAGAGAGAGAGATGTCTTTATATTTTGATTGTTTGTTTTTTTCAAGCATGAAAGAATAATGGATGATCCTGTCTAAAATCTCCTTCTATATAGTACATGGGTCGATTTGGTTATTTGAATAGTGCATGATAGTTAGTGAGAACACATGACTTGATAAAGCTTCTATGTTTACCATTGACATCAAATTAGAGGACCAGGGCCTCTCTTTTGTTAAAATCCTACCTTTTTAGACACATGTTTTACTTTCAAGTGTCACATTTTCAACAAATGCAGTTGAGAATGTTTAGAACCGGTTAAATGACATTAGTTAATAATAGAGTTATTGTTATAAGTCAGTTATTTGCTCTCCAGACTTAAGTAGGCAGAAATAAAAATTTTATGTACTTTCTACATTTCACAATTGAATGAAATTTATTCATAAACTAGCGTTCATTTGAAATCATTTTGGGTTAAAATTACCTAAAATGGTCTCATTCATTAACAATGAAAGGGTGGTATTTGGTTGGATTTTTTAGATACATTCAAACTACCCTCAAAGACATTTTTCTTGCACTTGTTGTACACAATATGAAATATTTCCAGTGTCTCTTGCAATAGTCACTTTTTTCACTTCAGCAAAAATGTCTGACCTAATCTGTAGCAATTCACTACAGAGGCGTGTAGGGGGTCTTTGAGACATTCAGGCAAGCTAATAAGTACTGTTCTTTCTAAGAGTGTAATAATCTGAAATAACTGGAAACTGTTTGAGTGGATGTATCGCAGTGCTTCTGGGAGACTGAGGTAGTGCACAGGAGATGCACTAAAACATATCAAAAGCACAACAGCTACACAAAAAAACATGTGTGAAATTTTAGTGTAGTAATTACCCCTCCTCAACACTGCATCAAAAAAATCCAATGAAAAGTTTGAGTCTCAAAAGTGCAAGCAGATGAATCCATTGCAGGAAAATGAGTATCACATCTGATTTTACTCAGCGTTTGTCAAAGTACATACATTTTTAAAGTGCATAGCAGTGATTTACATTTGTGGATGACACCTAGGTCAAGATCAAGGTCCAGGAACAGCACATCCGCACAGAAAACATGAGTTGATTTGACAGCAGCATAAAGTTTATATGAGAAAACTGACAAGGCTGTGCTGCATTCATCAAACAGAATAGGAACCTGTGTATTGAAAATGACAGAAAAAGCATTTGTTTTTTCTTTTTTTTTTAACTCTCAAAACCCACAATAAACTATCATAATATGTTAAGAATAAGTAAAAATTGTGCTGATTTTTTTTCCCCCCCAGATTTTGCATATTGTGTCTGCTCGTTGGTAGGGTTACAATGAAGTATAAGAAGGTAGATTGATGTGAATATAGTCATGATTTTAAGCACTTGAAAATCTAATGTTATGTATAGGAGACACATGTAATTGTAGAATTGGGGGGGGAAAGAGAAAAGGAAAGAAATTCCCAAGGACAAATCAACAATAAACTGTAGTTTATATTAGATATATAAGATATAACCATTTTCTTTCTTGGCAACAATGCTAGTCTTTTACGAAAAAATACACATACAGGGAGTGCAGAATTATTAGGCAAATGAGTATTTTGTCCACATCATCCTCTTCATGCATGTTGTCTTACTCCAAGCTGTATAGGCTCGAAAGCCTACTACCAATTAAGCATATTAGGTGATCTGCATCTCTGTAATGAGAAGGGGTGTGGTCTAATGACATCAACACCCTATATCAGGTGTGCATAATTATTAGGCAACGTCCTTTCCTTTGGCAAAATGGGTCAAAAGAAGGACTTGACAGGCTCAGAAAAGTCAAAAACAGTGAGATATCTTGCAGAGGGTTGCAGCAGTCTCAAAATTGCAAAGCTTCTGAAGCGTGATCATCGAACAATCAAGCGTTTCATTCAAAATAGTCAACAGGGTCGCAAGAAGCGTGTGGAAAAACCAAGGCGCAAAATAACTGCCCATGAACTGAGAAAAGTCAAGCGTGCAGCTGCCAAGATGCCACTTGCCACCAGTTTGGCCATATTTCAGAGCTGCAACATCACTGGAGTGCCCAAAAGCACAAGGTGTGCAATACTCAGAGACATGGCCAAGGTAAGAAAGGCTGAAAGACGACCACCACTGAACAAGACACACAAGCTGAAACGTCAAGACTGGGCCAAGAAATATCTCAAGACTGATTTTTCTAAGGTTTTATGGACTGATGAAATGAGAGTGAGTCTTGATGGGCCAGATGGATGGGCCCGTGGCTGGATTGGTAAAGGGCAGAGAGCTCCAGTCCGACTCAGACGCCAGCAAGGTGGAGGTGGAGTACTGGTTTGGGCTGGTATCATCAAAGATGAGCTTGTGGGGCCTTTTGGGTTGAGGATGGAGTCAAGCTCAACTCCCAGTCCTACTGCCAGTTTCTGGAAGACACCTTCTTCAAGCAGTGGTACAGGAAGAAGTCTGCATCCTTCAAGAAAAACATGATTTTCATGCAGGACAATGCTCCATCACACGCGTCCAAGTACTCCACAGCGTGGCTGGCAAGAAAGGGTATAAAAGAAGAAAAACTAATGACATGGCCACCTTGTTCACCTGATCTGAACCCCATTGACAACCTGTGGTCCATCATCAAATGTGAGATTTACAAGGAGGGAACACAGTACACCTCTCTGAACAGTGTCTGGGAGGCTGTGGTTGCTGCTGCACGCAATGTTGATGGTGAACAGATCAAAACACTGACAGAATCCATGGATGGCAGGCTTTTGAGTGTCCTTGCAAAGAAAGGTGGCTATATTGGTCGCTGATTTGTTTTTGTTTTGTTTTCGAATTTCAGAAATGTATATTTGTGAATGTGGAGATGTTATATTGGTGTCACTGGTAAAAATAAATAATTGAAATGGGTATATATTTGTTTTTTGTTAAGTTGCCTAATAACTATGCACAGTAATAGTCACCTGCACACACAGATATCCCCCTGAAATAGCTAAAACTAAAAACAAACTAAAAACTACTTCCAAAAACATTCAGCTTTGATATTAATGAGTTTTTTGGGTTCATTGAAAACATGGTTGTTGTTCAATAATAAAATTATTCCTCAAAAATACAACTTGCCTAATAATTCTGCACTCCCTGTATGATGTTAAACATACTCATTTCTTATTAGTGTGCAACTGTTGTGCAGCTGGAAGACCTTTCAGAGAGAGACAGGACATTTAGCTGGGAAGACCCCTCAAAAAACATGTATATGACCTGCTCTGACACTATCAGCAGTATAACCTTACTTTAGTAGAAACACAGAGACAAAATGATACTTGCAATAGGATCAAGCCTGTACTGTATGTAAAGGGGATTGTAGAAAGTTTCCAGCAACATCACAGATAAAGCGTTATTTACTATGACATAGATCTGTAAGCAGAGCATAAAAAAACTGTAGTGTTGTTGCTGCGGATGCCAAATACTGTCCACAATTTACACTTTTAATAGCAGTCTGCCAGGCAAGTTAAACTACAAGCCTAAAGTGATACTGGTGAGTGACATACAACAGCAAGAGCAAAAGGTCCCATTTATATTGAAGACAGTGCATTTTACAGCAGCAATGAGAAAGTGTAATAACATACACCTGCTGAGAGGGACCATGTGTAAGCTGTAAGGACAGCCAGCTGCTGTGTTAAGTGGGCCTGAGAGAATTAATGTAATAGTGATGTTAGCTACCTGCAATTTTAGGCTGCATTAGTGACAGTACTATTAGCATCCTCTCGCTGCCATTGGTGCTACTTTTAGCTTGGACCTGATTCGGCAGAGTCCAAGTTTATGTCTGCACACAGACGTACTTGAAAAGTCAAAACAAGTCTCTAAATCCAATATCAGACTTTAGGAACATGGGTTGTTTGTCCCATCTTGGTAGATGAGCTGATATATTATGCATAAAAGCTCCCTGTTAGAAGACATTTAGGGGACTGCTAGTCAATATATCATTTCATCTTTATTCTCCTTGGTAGTAAGAAGAATTTAGCTGTAAAAATGAAAATAAAAGTGATATATTCAAAATATACAGTTCTTAACATATGAACACTGAATGACTCATCTTGCTACTGAAATTAGATAGCATGTTAGCATTTATAACTTGAACATGAACTGTTAGGATGCCTGGGTCGTTGACCCAGGGTTGTTGAGTTTATTATATTATTTATAATTTCTAGTCTTTGGTTTCTTTGAGTTCTGTCTTATGGTTTATGTCTCTGTCTTCTCTAGTTGCTCTGCCTCCCCTGTCAGCTGTATCCCCTTGTCTAGTTCGCGTCTCTGTGTATCCTTAGTTGCTATATCCCCGTGTCCAGTCAGTGTCTGTGTCTGCGCTGGTCCCACGTCTCTGTTCCCTCTGTTGCAGTGCATGCGAGTCTGTGTCTTTAGTTCAGTCTGTGTCATGTTTCCTGTTTTATTTTGAAGGTCCTTGTCTGAGGTTAATGTATCTGGTTTCGCTTCCCCTTGTCTCGTTAGGCCTGATTTGCCCCAGCTGTGTTTCCCTCCTGTTACCCATTCCCTGATTGCTCCCTCTGTGTATTTAAGCACAGTGTTTCTCTGTGTCTGTGTTGTGATCTACTGTTTAGTTTGCTGTGTGTTTTGGCTGCCTGTGTAAGTTATTTGGATTCTTACGTTTGTTCTGTTTGAGTTCAGCATTAAAGCTGTTTCAGTTTACGTTTGTCTCTGGAGTCTGCACCTTGGGTCCTTTTCCTGCCTGCACACAGCCGTCCATAACATGAACAGGTCTTTAAAAATGACATTTGACATGTAGTAAAAAGATTTATTTATTATTCAATATAACCTGTAACTCCCAGTCTTTAATCAGCTTCTTTTGCAATGACGTATTATGCCATTAAAATTAATAGTGTGTCTAAAATTTGTTTTTAATGCAAGTGGGAATATCAGAATAGGAATCACAGTGGGACACGAGAGCCTTAAGTTAATCATGAAAGAGCTTATAAAGTATGAGTGGATGGGATGATTGAATTGGAAGCCTGGGGAGCTGAAGTCATAGAATTCACAGTGTGAAATAGACCGCAGAAATACGGCTCTCAGTCAGTCTTTTAATCTAAGAATCAGTCTCATGAAAAATTAACAAAAATATACATTTTTGTTTTCACTTCATGTTTACAGTAAACAATTAAGAGAGAATATAGTAAAACAGTGACCTTTATATACTATGACATTTTGAGGTGTTGAAAGTTTCCATCTGATCTGTAGAAAACTCTGTGTGCTGTCTGATTGTGTAGCTATCATCAAGAAAATCTGCCTATTTTGGAAAAGTCTATATACTATAAATAAACATTGCTTATATATGAATGTATGTTGCTTGCCTGCTTGGTAAAGTTTTCTTTAAACGGTGGCTTTTAATACACTCTATAATCTCCTGATAGAGCTGCTGACCTCATCGCACTGCACTTTCTAGTACAGCGTGTAGGTGAATCAGTCTTTCTACCAGTTTCTCTTCTTTTTTTAGATTTTCACTCAGTAAATTATAGTATTTGTTTAAGCCTGACAAACTGCAGCTTGCCAGAACATCCCTAACAGGAAACGGCTCGTTCACACATGACATTAATCAAGGGCAAGTGGATTTCATTTCTGGTGTGATTTATTCAAAAGATTTGTGGAATATATTTAGTAGATCAGATCAGGCTGCTAAAGTTTGCTGAAGAAATTAGATTAAAAATGGTGTCACCCTGACTGTACCTTGATATCTCTTTTCAACGTACCCAGTTGAACAACAAGCAGAAATCCAATTATAAGGCCGTGATCCATCAAATGGTCTAAGTAAATTAATCAAAGGTTTGAGCCATCTTAACTATTCTTGCATTTGAGCATCATATATCTCAGAGGTAATGTTATCTTTTTGAACTGTCTGAACTAGTCAGGATATTTGAATCCCAATCCCACTAGTGTAATTCCCACTGTAGACGATGCTATTCAATTATACCTGACAGCAAATGTCAACTCAGCAGAGTAATGATACACTATCACAGAGGATGGATTGTATTCAAACCGCAATCATAGCCACATTTCCATTGCTGTACTAATATGTTAGCAAATTTAGAGTGAACCAGAAGAACCAGTCATCCAACAATTGCTTGACTGGAACCCACAAATGAAAGCAAGGAAGAGGATGCCCTGAGCAGACATGGAGCTGTAGTCTCATGGATAAACTGAAAGTGCCAAAATAACCACTAGACCACAGAAAGTGGACAAATTGTCGAAGGCCTATGATCCTCAAGGGGTAAACAGGCTTAAGCTAAGTAGTTGTGGTAGATTTTTCAAATAATAGTACAGATTATTTTTAAAAACAGAAACCAAAAGAAATGAAATGGAAATACACAAAGACAAATTCATATATAGATACCATTCAGGGATAGAGGGAAGTTGCTTTGAATAGTCTCATTAACAGAGTGGCATCTTAATCTACAAATACTATATAGAAGCACACGCACACATAAAAATATGTAAGCATGTCTACATATAGAATCCATTTACAGATTTTGTTTTTAAGAAGTGGAGATTTTCTGGAGCATTTAGGAGGATTTAAAAACCTTCACCATTACCTTCAGGAACTGAGGTGTATGCATGCGTGTGTATGTGTGGGTTTGTGCATGTCTGTGAATGAATCAGAAAGTTTAGGTGTGACAGTATTTTTAGAGGTCTCTGAAGATGCCTTGAGGATATTTCATGGCTTAACTGATGAATTATTTTCTTCAAGTTTATGTTTGCGTACAGTGCAGAGAAAGCAGAAATCTGCGCCAGAGGGAGTGTTCGCCCGGGGCACCAAACAGTCTAAGACCGCCACTGCATGAACGGCTGCATTTCCAAAGTTGCAGGTGCATTCAATGCACTCCACACATGACAATCTTTAACTTACTTTAATTTACTTTAGTGCCTTTAATGTAAATATAATTCAAAAGCATGCGAATATTTTTTTATAGTTTCTTATGAGTTACCTAATGCCTCTGAGTGCTCTACCCTGTTACGTCTTCTCTATTAGTGCCTTTGAACTTCATATCTAATCCACTTACATAATACTCCAAGTTCTCCATTTTTAGTTGGGTGTGGTAAGCTCATCTTATAAAAATGGTTTAGCCATTAGAGCCCCATCTGCCACCCTGTCTACATGCTACAGAGTCACATTTGAGGACATACTGCCTTACTGCATCATTGTCAGAAGTGCGACCTGGAGCACCTCGTGGGACAAAGGGAAAACAATTTAGAAAGCTCTGCTGGATCTGCAAATCTTTGTCAAAGAGTAATATCATCCCAAATCCATCTATGTTCACATATTTTCCACCAATCCACAATCCCCAAACCTGGCTGCTGGCTTGGAAAATAACAAATGGTCATCCCAAAAACACCACCATAAACCCCCTAGATGTTAAAGGAAATGTGTCTAGTTGTGTTATAGCACAGACAGAACGTTTGGAAAGGGAAAATGATTTGTGTATTTTTTTTTTCCTAAAGAAAGTCACAATGAATATAATTTGAACATAAAAGCTGTGCTGCGATTTGCACAGTTATCACTTGAAGAGAAAGCTAAAAGCAGCAGAATGACTTTGTTAGTTTTTCTACTCTGCAGACTCTAACCCTATTCAACATAAAATAGTCCAAAATACGCTTCACCTCAAGTAACTATCACACTTTCACCCTATTGAATGACTAATAGCAAGTAATGATACAATATGTAATAGTTAACAGTCACAGAGGGTAATTTTTTTGTACCCAGTTCTTTTACTTGATACTTTGAGTACATTTCCTTGAGAATAAGAATACTGACATTCATTTACCCAGTATTTCAGAGCAGGGCTACAAATGAATACAAATTAAAAGTTTTAATTGGTAAGTATTTCAACCTAAAGAAACTCCATAAAGAAGTGGAGCTATAAACTACAGTAGGCTGTAGGCTTTACTTACCCTTGTATTGAAAATAAAAAACAGCATGAACAATTTGAAACCTTTCTGCTGTTGTTGGTAGATGTAGTTACTGGGACATCATCGTGATTGTTTCTCATCTTTTATCTTGATGTGTGTGTCAGTTTTGTGAATCCATTCATCAAACGCAGCTTTCTTAACCCAGTGTAGATAGAGAAAGTTGAAATGAAGTGTAGAAATGATAGAAAGTTCAGTTTCTATCATTATTAAAACGTCTGCTTTTACCTGCAGTCTCCAATCAACCACCTCCTTGAGAAATGATCCCAGTAGAGGAGCTGCTTAATGCAAGTCACAATGCAGCAATTTTGGCTCGGACTGAAGAAGCTGGTCTGTGAATATGAATCAGCAGGAGAATTTAGCTCTTTAAAACCAAATTTACTGTTGATAGTACTCATTCATTTGTTATCCATCAATAGCCATATAACTCCATCATTAAACCCAAACATATTTCCCATTAAAAGTTCATTATTAATCTTTGCAATTCTGTTTATATTTTTCGCCAGATCTGTTCTTTTGGTACAGAGGAATGATTACTGACTTGTTAAAGCTGCCCATTTTAAATTAAAAGCGCGGCAACTGCTACCAATAAAAATAATGTTCAGAAATATTTTAGCAACTTCTGTTGCTTTACTCTTTGGAATTGATATTAATTCTTTGGAGAAGGATAACAATAACATGAACAAATGTGATTCCAAAATATCAGCGAAACTGTATGCAGTCACATTCACTCTTGGCAAAAGGAACCACACTGTACGATAGTATGTAATTAACCGCTTTCATCTGACTATCCCTGCCTGGACCCCTGCTGAACTTTACTGGCAGAAAAAGGAAAGTCTTTGAGATTGTGTTTTGGCTGAACCCTGCCTACTCCTTTCTTGGCTTTGTCTGCTATTGATTTGCACTGCGGCGGCTTTTTATGAGCTCTGCCAACCTGACAAACCATTTCACATTTTGGAATGTGGTAAATAATTGAAATGTTATACAGTCACTGAGAAAATGCTCTTTCCTATTGTTTCCTGTTGCAAACTAAGTTTTAGGAATCTGTGACTGCAGCTTTACAGAGAAAAAAATTCATCTGAGAATGACGTCTTGTCGTATTTGATCAGGAAATTTACGGCGTGCTGCATATCTGACACAACGTACACTGGCCCATGTTTTATCTTTTTCACTGCCAAGGTATGTTTTGTTCAGTTAAACGTGGTATAGGTAATCCTTTCTGGGTTATCTTTCCAGGACAGACACTCCATAAATGTGTGTCTGTGTGCGTTTGCAATTACACGTTGGAGTTTGGACTGTTTTCTGCTCCTTTTTTTTTTTTTTTTTTTTTCTTTGTGTTATTTTTTTTCTGCACAGCCAACATGTTTATGTGTGGCCATATGGGCTCAGATGGTTTGGGTGTTTGTATTCATGTACTCAGGCGTGCCCTTGGAGGAATCCACCCAAGTGTAGGAAAAAAAGTACGTAGACCAAAAAAATGACAGCAGCCAAAGAAAAGCAGAACTAAATTTTTAGCTTTCATCAAGCAGCCATTTGCACTCTGCAGCTTGCAAGAATTCTGGTTACACTTCAAGTGGGATGTCATGGATTTTTGTTTGCCACTGGAGCTCAGTATTTCTGAAAAACAGGGATTTTATATGAAGATTTCTTTCAATTTTAAAGCTACCCTTTGGAACATCTCAGTATTTCTCTCTCGCACTCTCACAGCCACAGTCAAATCTACACACACATGCTCACACAAACATTTACAGGCCCAGGATGGAGTATGAAGAACTGATGTGACAGTAGGATTTATTGCATGTTAATTATTTAAAAGTGTGAGCTCAACGTAATGAGAAAAAGACAATGAGACTTAGTGTTACAGTAAAGAAGATGATAAAAATATACCATATAGGAAAAGGGCCTATGGCAGGCAAAAAAGGAGAGAAAAGAGACATATGAAATAAAGTTGAGAACTTTATTGGAATTTCTTCTTGTGACAGTTTAAAAAAAAGAAAATACGCCTGTTATTTCTCTAAAAAAAGAATACATCATAACTTGGATCTTGCATTTGTTTGGAAATGGTAAACAATAACACTGGGCTTGAATTTAAGGGGGATGCAAATGTGCTTTGTGTACAAAGTGCATTAGCATTTATTTAAATCCTGAAATGATTTAGAAAAAAAACCCTTAAGTTTCTAGATATTATATATTAACCCTATTTGCTATGAAGGCATTCAACAATACCCTCAGTGACTTCACCTGTGAAGACTACAATACAATAATTCTACCATTCAGTTATAGCCCTAATTTTTAACGTTGCTGTGAAAATGGCAGGTGGTTACCATGTAGTTATTCATTCTCCGCTGAACATAAACAGAAGCCTGTTGACTGTTGGCAGCTCGATTGGCAGCACAGTCAAAGCTGAAACCAGAATAAAGAAGTCTGGATCAATCACGGTTGAGCACGTTTGGCCTGGACTACCACAGTGACTGATGTCGAGCGTGAAACTTGCATGATTCCCAGTCTGAACTAACTTGTCAGAAGAGAAAATGTTTCGTCCGATGTTTCCTTCCAAAGGTAATAATAGAACAAAGGCATTAAATTCCTCCAACTGGAACTGGCTCAAAGTGATTGTCTGTGAAGAATAGATAGGCTTTCCACAGATCTGTGACAAGCTGATATTCATGCCTATGGGGTTCTAGTATGTCATCAAAACTTATGTCGGATATACTGTGTGTGTGTGTGTGTGTGTGTGTGTGTGCGCGTGCGCGTGTTTTGGCTAGTGGAAGTACGTTCCCTAATAACTCTATAAATCTATATTTGGCTTAAATTTTCTGAATAAAACGTAAATCTTTTTTTCTCTGAAAAGAAGCAGTATATTATTAATATTGATTTCCAGCTCACAATATTCAATGCAGCAGACTGCAGAATGAAGTGAGTTCATGAGAACGAGAATGGTTTGGGCACGCTATGGGTTCATGTGCTGACTGTGATGATAACAGAAAGTGATTTGGAGGTGTGGTGTTGTACTGCTGAGAAGGTTTGATAGAGAGAAGGCTAAAGAACGGGAAGCACGAAACCAACAACTCTGTGGGTCTCGTGGGTAATTCAAAATAGATTATAATTATGAGAAATGTCTTCAGACAAACACGCTCTCGTCTTCCTCGTAGATACACTTACCACAAATGCTTCCTTATAATGTGCTTCTGAAAGCTCAAGTGGTGTAACTGAACTACATGAGGAGAAGAAGCCTTACTTATTCATGGCAGCCAAATATAGAGTTATTGGGAAACATACTTCCACCAGCCAAAACATTGAAACCACATAGCTCCTCTACAAGCAACCAACACAGCTCTGAAGTGCACAGACACAGCTAATCTGTACAAAGCAGCTTCTTTGACATTTTAGGTTAATTGCTTATTCAAGATGGACCATAAGTACATCATACATATTAAGTTGAACCACGTGACATCTTTTAACCTTCTGGCATTTCTAAAGTTGTTATAAAGACAGCATTTCAGCAGTTATGCTGAGATGAGGGGAGTTCATCCTCCTTTTACTTCTCTTTGTTTCTTAGTCATGGTGCAATCAAAATTCAATTTCTTCTTGCTTGTGTGAAGTATGTATGCATGTTTTTTTGGATAATAGTTATTCCAGTGTATTTGCCCATCTGTGTGTGGTTGTGTCTGTGTGTTTACTACTGAACAAAATTCCCTTGCTTACATTGAGGCAACCTGATTAAACAGTGGTGTATGTGAATGCGTGCTCTTGTGTGTCGCTTCAGCAGTGGACTACACTGGACATTCATCAACATGGGCTCTGAGCCAATAGGGAATAATTTACCATTACTTCTTCCTTGTGTATAAACAAAACAAAAATTAAAAACAAAAAAGCAAACAGTACTGATAATCACAAACAAACAATTATACAACAAAAAGGAAAATGAGGGAAAAACAACAAAAATAATATTTAAAATATATTAATAGTGTAAGATAAATGTGAAATAAACTAGAGGAAGTGGTATAGTGTCTTTTTACACTAAAAGAATTAGTGCTTGAACTCAAAGTAAAGTACTCATTTAATATAACGGGGTGCTGGCAGCGTTAGGGGTGATGCTTGCAATTAGGGACAGGAAGTGGGGGGGAACTGGTGTTACCACTTAGGAAGGGTGCGATTGTCCACGGAGTAGATATTTTGCTTTGTTTGCACATTACACAGAATGGCAGGTGATATTAACAACATACAGTACAAATACAAGATATAGTATTTAATAATATTATAATTAATAATTTTTTTTAATTGCGAAAACACAATTTCTGATATAGAAAAAATTATACTCAAAGTTAAACTGTTCCTTTTTTTCGTTTATCCTTTTTTTTTTAAATTATTTTATTTTATGGCTGTCCCTCCCCTTCCTGCTCAGAAAGGAACCAATGGTTGTTTGGTGTGTACAGTCAGATGTCACCACATGTCATGTAGTTGACCAATCATGCACAACAAAAGAGAGAGAGAGAGCGAAATAAAGAAAAGAAAGCATCTTTGGCTCCCAGACAGGAACCGGATCCCATCGTTCACTTCAAAGAGCCGGTTCTAAGAGCCATTTTGTTCCAGACTGATACACCACTGTCACGTGGAGTGCAGCTCCCAACTGTGCCAGTGACACTCGACTGAGCCATTTGTCTACGTTTGGGTTGAACATCACAAGTATCTTCTTCTTCATAGCCCAGTTGTACACAATGGTGTCTTTTTGCCTCAAGTGTTGAGATTCATTTGTCGTTTCCACCTTTACCTGGAAGAATTTCCATATATGTTTTGCAAAGTACTGTGCTTTGTTGGAGGTTGTTGAGTAGCTCCCTTTTTAGGTACGTAATTGCCACTGGAAGCTATCTCATGCCTATTGCTCTCAGAAATGCCTAGCTTTTCTCATTGATGCGCACACTATGGAGCTTAAAGGCATTGCATTGCTATAGCAGCGATATTGCAATATGAATTTACATCACATAACATTTACACTGGTATTCTTGCATATACAGTATGATAGTAGTTCACACAGTTAATCTTTGCTTACTTCTCTTGGTCTTCAGTTTTCGGTGAAAACGTTCAAGTTGGGTAACGATAGTCGGGATTCATTGTACACTCAGAGTACATGCACACAGTGGAAAGTCATGAAAAGTCTGACCTGTAGATTGGTGGTATGTTGATGTACGTCAGTATGATGATTCCTTTTTTCTTGCTTTTGGCAGCATGAATTCTTCTAACGGACACAGGGTGCTTCTCTTTTTTTTTTCTTTAACAATAGTTACCGTTTGGTGTATAAAAATAGTTGTTACACCTAAATAGTTAATGTGATATTTATTATTTAACCCTTTCACCAAAGCTAAAATTCAGCATTACAGTCACTTGAATAAACATCCACTATGGTGGCACACAGAGAGAAAATAATGAACAGAAATAAATGAATAAATACATTTGCAAAAACAAACGTCATTATCCAAAAAACTGAACTGTATATCCGGGTGGAGGAAAGATTAGCAGCAGCATCAAAATTAGAGTGCATTTTTGCTTTAAAGCCACATAATAAAGTTTTAAAAAGCTGAAGTTTTTGTGAAGATTAATCTGTTCAGAGTGTGAATTTCAGTGTGGTATTTCAAGATTTTCTACTTTGTTCAATTTATTCCGCTGCAGTTTAGTTGTGTTTCTTTATATGACTTTCCTTCAAGTTTATTCATTTGCTTTTTACACAGACAATCCTTTATCAAACTGCTTGCAGTTAAAGGTATGGCCAAGTTTGTGCATGTGCAGTATAAATGCATACACTTAGCCTCATGGAACGATCGCCTTGTCAAACACACTACAGTTTAAGAGGTGTCTCTTTCACCTCATGACGCTACATATTCATAACATGTAGGGCTCAGAAATGTAGCCCTCTTTAAAGTCTGTTTCATTTTTTTTTCAAGTGCTTGAGTCAGTGAACTAAATCCTATGGCTCAAATAAAGTGTTGGTTTTTAAAAGAAAAAACCACAGACAAACGACTCTTACTCTAAGTATACCATGCAGTTTCAACAGCCTGTCTGACAATTACAGGGCACCAAAATACAAATTAGCTTCCACTAATATCTGTTATTAACCTCTGTCTCTCTTCCACTGCAGGTCTTTTATCCTGTCTTCCTTCTCTCACCCCAACCGGTCGCAGCAGATGGCCCCGCCCCTCCCTGAGCCTGGTTCTGCCGGAGGTTTCTTCCTGTTAAAAGGGAGTTTTTCCTTCCCACTGTCGCCAAAGTGCTTGCTCATAGGGGGTCATATGATTGTTGGGTTTTTCTCTGTATCTATGAAGTGCCTTGAGGCGGCTTGGGTTGTGATTTGGCGCTATATAAATAAAATTGAATTGAATTAAGTTGAAAATTGCTTAAAATGTCTGTCTTTCTGGAAACACACTTCTGTCAGCCTCATAACTGAGTGTTAAGTGTGGAGATGGAGCATGTAGAAAATTACCTCAGCTTATCATAAAAAGTTAGTAAAAGAAAACCAGCAGCATTCAATTGCCATGACAGTTTTTTAAAAATTGTATTTAAAGGACCTTGAACCAACAGAAAATACACACAAGGATTTTAGTACCAAACGTCCAGGAAGCCTGATGGCCATCCTCTGCTTTAAATCATAGATTGTAGTGAAACGCTCCCCAGTTCTCTGTCCAGTTATTTCCTCAAGGATGGATTTATTTAAAAATGTATTAAATCACTTTGAGCTTCATATGCAAATATCTGGCTTTCCAGTTAAATGCAGGCTACAGTAAAGTGTGAGGCATATGGGAGAGAAATTAAGTAGACCAGATGGGAAATGTCTAAGGGCACACATTCCCCTATTCTGCTTTTATAGTAGTAAAAGTGCTGTTTCAACCTCATTTTGTGCTGATAATGAAAAGCTGCTGTGTTTCAGTTTATCTTAGTCAGCAAACAGTAGGCTACTTATGGACTATTCTCAAATCACCAAAACATCACTTTTGCACTACTTCTTTCTCTATTTTCTTTTTGTGCCCTGAACATGATATATCTTTAAAGTTGGTGAATGCCCACCTTCAAGCTGCCCCCTTTTGATTTTAATGCACAAAACGTGGCGCTGGCAATTTCAACCAAATGAAATGGTATTTATTTAGCTATGAGCACACCCCTAAAGCTTGAGTCTGGCAGCATTCGTGGTGAGAAAGCGTCTGATTTGACAGCTTTTGTGGAGTGCAGATCTGCAGGACCAGGATTTAGCTACAGCATGAGTGTCACAACAACAGCTGGTTGTCTAGAAATATTCCACATTTCTTGGAAGCCTGGCTGGGACAGGAATCCCTGTTGTTTAGTCAGTGGTGCTAGAGAAATCATGCAGAAAGAGATTCCCGTCATCTAAGAGAACCTGCTCAGAGTAATCACTGCTGACCCCACTGGGAGTGGGTCAGTGAACAAATAACTGGAGATTTTAGGTATGGAAGTGCCACACACAGCTCTGAAAGTGCAGTCTGATACCAAGAATAGCCAGGCAGAGCATTAACCATAAAATCAGCTGAAGAGAAAGTCACGAGTAGGTTAGTGATAAATTAAAAATGCTTGTTGTGTTCTGTAAGAGACAAAGGAAATTCCCTCTCCCCTCGCTACCAGTGGAATCATCACACAGCCACTCTAAATGTGAAACAGCGCTCTGACACAGCTCCAGTGTTCAATCTCCATCACATGTATCATATTAGGGCCAACATAGTGTTGCAGTTGGTGGATAGTGCAACATAGTAAATTGCCCTCTCCTGCTTCTCCTGCTGATTGAAGCTGCCAGACAGGCCGCCTTTTTCGGGTGATACCCTGCCTTTTTAACGCCACTGTCATCATGAAATCCACGACACAAACAAACTCCCAGTTCTGATTATGACATCCTCCATCTTGTCACAGTGAGTGTGGCTGTTGCTATAGAAACCCCTAGCTGGCTATTACATGATGTTATTGTTTCTGTTCTGTGAATGAAAAATGAGAAACGCATTAATGGCGTGCAGTTCTTACAAGATCGCCTCACTGAGCAATTACCTTCACAAAGTCCCTAAAAGTCTTCTTGTCTCAGAGCTGCTCATACTGTGGAAATGTAGCCTAATGGCATTGTATGAGAGTTATTTAATTCTGTTGGAAAATATTTAATACATTTTAAGACCGTTCAGATGATCAAATTCAATATTCACAAAGCTGTAATTTACTCTTTCATCTACAGTTTATATTAGATAAAGTGAAAATGTGACATCTTGCACTTTGAAATTTAAGGCAGATTTTTCATTTAAGTACAGTGCAATGGTTCACTAAAGTCAGAGAAACAACTTCTGTGAAAACTCTGTCACTGTCACAAATCACTGTCAAATTGTTTAAAAGTGTGACACAGACAGATAAGACCACCTATATAAGCCTGTCTGCCTCTCTTTCTGTCTGTCTGTCTAGTCATGAAAGCAAGAATAAGAGTTTGTCAAAAGGCTTAATCGCACAAATAAGACTTTGGAATATAATTTATTGGATGGAAACTTTGATCTTGCAGCTGAAATGAACTCATTTGAGTTTTGCTTTGTACATCTACTGTCTGTTGTCTGGTAAGCCTCCCTCTGTTGAAATCCTCAGAACTATTTTTTCTTCCATGTACCTTCACCCTTAAAAACTTTATTTTAAAAAGGTTATGCCAGGCTGCATTACAATAACTGAGACAGCACGGCATGGAGACCTCAAGGTTGGATGAGGTTAAAATACAAAACTGAAATCAGGAAAAAAAAGAATGATTCGCTGGGACATGGAGGGTAAAATTTTACTCAACGTGTGTGTGTGTGTGTGTGTGTGTGTGTTTGCACAACTAGTCAAATCAGTAATAATTTTAGCATTGTGGTACTTATTGCACAAAAAGTAAAAATATATGCAGTTCCTGGCTCACAGGATCATAAGAAGTGACAGCTGCATATCACGTATACTGTATTTTTCTTTAAAGTCTCTTAATTTGTGTGTATTTGTGTAATAAATGTTAATTACCATTCTTATGCTATGCCAATATGACAACTGTGCTAAAAATACATGAGAATACCTTGGTCTCCTGAGAACAAAACACAGATCTGATCACATCTGAATAATTACAGCAATGCTTCGGGTGTATTACCACTAAAGAAGTATACACAAACCTACAATAACACCACTAACAGCTATTTGCTTATTCTTAACAAATCACATTGTTAAGCAGTATTTTTGGCTGAAAGTGCAAAATAGTTCAAAAAACTTTAAAGTAAACTTGGCGGGTATGAACAAAACAAAAAGAACAGAATTTGCCGCTTGAAGGTGATTTTCTCTTCACGCTGTTTAGTCACTGTCTGACACAACAGCTCTGGGTGGCAGTGCTGGAGAAGTGTTGTGTCAAAATAGCTTCCAGTTAGACTGGGGACTGTTTTGCAATAACACTGGTCTGATATTTGAACATGAGTTTAGGGTTAAGAGGTTTTGTTGCACTGACTGAAAACACATCGGAGAGGCAAAGAATTTCCTCACATCTTAGTCATTGAATTGAGACTGCATTTGAGGTTTGCTGGAGGTTCACTGTAAATTTAACAAAAACGTAAGTCTCACATTGGTTTCAAATGTGTAAAATACCCGCTGATTTTTTTTATATCTTAGACTTCAGTTTAGACTTACAGTGTTGGATATGCCTAAGGAGAATATTATAAATAATGTGCTGAAAAACAGAAACTAAAGAAAATAGCAGAAAAATCCATTAATATCAGCCAGTTTTGGAAAGCAGAGTTGACAGATAATTTATAATCATGTCTAGTAAGTTATACTCAAAGTTTTGTTGTGTTTTCTTTGTGGGAAATTACTTCTTCTAGTTTGTTTTGCCTACCCTGGAGTTCCCTGCACTGGGACTAGCTTACCATGAATTGCACATCTATGGAAGAGGATACCTCGCACTCACACTGACCTAGAACAAAAGCATAACAGCATTTTAATGCAGTACATTTACATTCACATCAGGTTCAGTGAGACTAATTGTTACCAAGATATGTACTCTATATTTACTGAAAGTGATCAAAATGATGTAAATAGGGTGTTATTTGTACAAAAACCTAGCAAGACTATCTAACAGCAGTCCCAGTGCATAGCTGAAAGTTAAAACAGTGAAAGGAGAAGCTGCAATGTTGACCTCTGTAGGGAATTGTAATGTCAATGATCGGGCATGTGGCTGACATATAGTGGGTAATTTTCCAGGATTTCTTTTTTTTTTTTTTTTTAAGTTTCTTGACTCTGAATCCAGTTCATTTCTCTTTTTATTTAGGTTAGTAATGGTAGATTTCACAATCAAATAGCAGTTTTTGTTTGTTTGAATGGATGATTTTTATTGTGCTATTTTCTAAATCAGCCATCTGGAGATTATTCCTTTTCTGGTCCTTACAATTACACTGTAATCTCAAACATTAATTGAACATATTTATCTTAACGAGAGTGGGGGAAAAACAAAGACAAGCCAAAAGAAGCAAACAAAAATATATGGGGATGGTTTTAGACGTATATTGCTATTTAAGAGCAAATGTTACGGGCCCCAGGAATGGTGCCACAATAACAAAGAAGAAATCCCTGCAAATACAGGTAAAGTTCAGGAGCAATGAAGACAGTGCACTCGGTTTGCCTCTCAGATTGCATCTCTTATTCAAGTTTCAATAAACATGAACAACATTAACAATATACATGTGTGCATGACTCTTTCAGTCCCAGTGTCCATATCTGTCCATTTTCCCAAAGTCACAAGTAGAAAAATAAATGGATTCACACTCTACACTTTCCACTATTTTACATGTGCTTCATGTGATCGCTCAGTCAAAGCAAAACAAAAGTACACACCTGCTCTTGCTTAAGCAATTGAAAGCCACTGTAATCTACAATGAATTTACAGCAATATACAACTGTATTTAAAGCAAACCACACTCTTATCTGGTTGAAATTAAAGTGGACAACTGTACCGGTTCTGAATACTGAAATTGAGCAAAAATAAACACACATCATTTACAGCACACTGAAGATGAAACTCACTTTTGCATAACATGGGCAACTTCTTTCTATTTCACATGTCATTAACACTCACATATTAAACAGCTTTATACTTTTCCAACCTCAATGACACTTTAACAATAAAAGATCTTTGTAGCATAAACTTTATATAAAATAGTAACGTGTGCGGGAGTACCAACCTTCATAATGAAAAGAAAATAAATCTATATGAATGACCTTCCTACAAGACAATGCTCTGGGCGCTAACGACCCACAATAACCAAACATTACCGCGAAGTTTCTGCTAGCGGCCTGCACAGCCTGACCCCGCTGTCTCACACTGACACGGGTCAAACGTGCGGCTGTGCCCATAAGTGTTACAGGTACTGTCTTACTTCTTTGTAACTTAGCATGGAGATAAAACATTGTTATGTAACAAACAGTGGTAGTATTTTTTTTACCAGGTACTAACCTGCAAATACAGGTAAAGTTCAGGAGCAATGAAGACAGTGCACTCGGTTTGCCTCTCAGATTGCATCTGAAAAATGGGCGGAAGTCCATCCCCCTAAAGCAACTGGGTTGCACCTGCCTTGAAATAATAGTTCCACCTGAGGTGTTGCTCCATTTTTTTTGTACCTTCTGTACAGTTCATGTGACAAAATAATACACTGGTTAAATTGGTCATGTTACCAAAGTCATTTTGAATATTAATAGTCACAGAAAATAACTGATAAACAAATTAAATTAAATAATTAACACAAAAGTGGCCATGCATTTTGAGTGTGCCACATAAAGATTACATGATTCTTTGCATTTATTATGCTTATTGTGCCTGAGTCAGACAAGTCTTTTGAATTTTGGGCATTTCCTGCGTTTTGGTTGCATTATGGATTTAAAAGTTGAAAGAAAAAACATTTATTTATATATGTAGGTATTAACCTTTAAAAAATCCCGTCTCATGAACTGCAATTATAACAGTACTCAATAATTTACATGGTAATCATTTCTAGGATGTTATATAGGACAAGATGACAAAAAAGTCAATAAAACATGGTCTGATTTTGTGTTTTGCAGAGTTGCATGGTGTTGCAATTTCAAAAGGTCATACAAATACACAAAGTGATTTTAATTGAAGCTGAAATAGGTCACCTCAGGTCTGCATGTTGGCACTTTTAATCTGTGTTTTCACGGGACGTTGGAGTGTGCCTCTGCGTGTGTGTGTGTGTGTGTTTCTGTGTCCCAGTGTGGCATCTGTTCCTGCTCCGTCTCCAAAGTAACGACAATGAAAAATGGAGGTTGTCATTCTCTGGCCTACTTTTCACGCAGACACACAAAGCCTTGTCAGCAAGAAAGGTAGATTTCGAGTGATCCCTCGATGGCCACACACACACACACAAAAACACATATGCGCCTCCAGAGTGTGTTGATTGCATTAATTGTTGCCATATGATAATTTGTCTGAGTACATTTCAGAAATCTTACCTGTTAGTCTGCTGTGTTGGTGACTGTTTCTTAAAATGATACATGCACTCATATGCACATGTCTTACGGGTCATGTGTATATGTGAACATCGAATGCCATATAAACACATACCGGGTGGCCTGTCAGTTCACATGAATTCAGAAGCAAATCTGCATTTTTTCCATATCTCAGTGAATCTGTGTTTCTGTATGTCAAGACTGTACATTTAATCCGCAGAATAGCCGCGGTGACCGTGAGATGGCGTGTCTGTGTGTATGTGCCTACTGTTAACATGTCAAGCTGTATCTAGTTCACTGAAAAGCCATTAAACCTGTGTTGGGGCATGGTGACTGTGTGAATGCATGCTGATGTGTAGGTAGGTAGGGGTGTGTGTGCGTGCGCCTCATGGTTTTTTAAAGTGAGTCTTTTTGTACTAGGGTACAGTGAAGTGCATGAATGTGCAGCAGAGATGTCAGCTAGGCTCTGTGCTTTGTGCAGATGAATGTTGTGGATGATCGGCACTTAAGAGGAAAGTTTTTTTCCCTCTCCTGTGGTTCACAGCTGTCTCATGCTAGTGCTTGGGTAGTTATCTTTATCAAACAGCAGAGGCTGCATACACAGGTGGCAGGAGAGGAGCACAGGAGCAGAGGGTGTCCTTAATAATGACAATCAGTGCCTAACAATTTACTCCTCCTCTTCAAAAGCAATCAACTATGTGAAAAGAAAGTTTACATTTCACCACAACATGCAATCAAATTTCTAAAAGCGGTCAGATGGTGCATAAAACTTCATAAAGAGGAATACACCAATCAGCCAAATGTTTAAACCTTTGACAGGTTCATTGAATAACATTGCTGATCCTCTTTCAGTTGTTTGTCTATTTTCTGCCTTTTCTTGGCATCTGTTCCATGTGCTTCAAAAACACATTACTTCCCCTGAGGCTTAACCTTGCCACTTTCCAGACTTCAAGGCTGTGCTACTCTTTGTACCTGATACAATGAGACACCTTTAGTGTTCCTATTGATTGATCCTATTGATACTCCAAATAGGGCCAAAACTGATCAGTATCAGCTGTGAGTTTCTTCCTTTTCACCCATGGGTGGCAAAGATGATGCACTATAGCATATACCAAACAAGACCCCCAATTTTCACATCACAAACAATTGGTTATTGTTGAGCTGTATTGGCAGCTGGCACTTTAGATGCTCACCTTAGAATAAATGTACAGAAAATAACTCACTGAGTTAACACATATTCATTAGTTTAGAACCTGTGATTATTTTTACAGCGCTAATGAAACTTGCAAAATCATAAAACAAAGGCTCATCTACTCCTTTCTGCTTTGCAGACTCTTGCCTGACTGACACTGAGTGAGTGGCCATCCTCCTCTGGTCCATAATGGTGGGTCACGTCGGAGTGAGAGGTGAGTGATGACTGTCATGTCATGTCAAGCTCATCCTAAGGCATCCATGGGTTGTATCAGATAGTGGTCTTTCCTTCGTTCTTTCTTTGCTCTGTTACACAAGCTATTCCCTATTCAACCGAGCTCCTGTTTAGCTTAAGTGAAACTGATCAGGCAGATACAGATAGCACTTTCATTCCCCTTTTCTCCCCATCTGTCTCACCTCTCTTCTCTTGTATTTTTCTTTTAACCACCCACTCTCCATCACTCTAGAGTTCGCTCCCTGTCTCCCGCTCTGTTTTCCATCTCATGCATTGTATTTAAATTCTCCACCAGTCCTGCTGTAACCCCATGTTCATCTAACTGAAAGTGATAAGGCGGAGCCGCATAGCGTGTGGGAACTGAAATGTTATTCGCCACAAAATGGACCGATGATATATTCATCAGGGCACGCAAAAAAAAAAGGAACCCTGGGCTGAACTAAGAGAGAGTCTAACTCTGCTAAGCTGGTTGGGCGTGATGGTTTGTGTAGGTGGACATATGTGTGAGCTGAATGAGTGTGTGTGCGTGTATGCATCTGTCTGCGTGTGTCACGTCATTCAACTGTCCGCTTCAAGTGTGACACCTTCCATAAAAGCCCCACTGCATGCCGGAGGGTAGCAATAAAACACACTGCCACTAATGCCTAACCCTATGTCTTTGAGAATAAAGAGAAAAAGACAGTGTCCTTCATTAAACACACTTTGTCTCATTAGATGTTCTGAGACTCATTATGTGTCATTATAATCACCATCATTGTGATTTTAAAAAAAATTGATATAATGGTAGGTCATTAAAATGTACTATCTATAATAATAATAAGTGACTTGTCAGCCGTGTGCTTCTGTTTTGTTCCGTTTGGCATATTTAAAGTTACATTGAATAAGACTGTGTTCTTGCTACAGGCTATATTTATGTTAGTTATTTATGCTATATTTATGACTGAGCTTCTAACAGCCTTGGCTGGGGGTATACCTGTTGACTTGCATCCACTTTCACAAACGGAGTTGCTCCTAACAACCGCTCTTACCCCTTAACAGCAGTTTGTGACGAGTAGATGCAGCAGAAGAGCAGCTTGGGGTTCTGTTTTTTGCAAGGCCTATTAATGTGTCATGTGGATCAGTGGATAACACTGGCAAACATAAACTGAATATTGTTCCTGTCATTTTGCCCTTAATGAAGGCAATGTCATGGCTACCCACTGCTCCTCCTCCTCCTTGCAGTTGATCTGTAATTCTTGTTACAGATCACATCAGGTTCAGTGAGACTGTTGGCCTGTTTCAGCAACAGATCTTTGTAAAGCAAAGTTGCAAACATTTCAAATGAGTATTTTGCAATGTTCAATGTTGTCTGTGAAGGTTCTCAGTCATCCAGGTCATCGTAGTCAAAGGAGCTTGCAAAGAAAAGCGTCTGGACTTCTTTAAGTTGCTTGAAGACGTTTCACCTCTCATCCGAGAAGCTTCTTCAGTTCTAAGGTCAAATGGTGGAGAGTCCCAGATATAAACCTAGTGGGAGTATCCCCCCACAGAGGGACAAAAGGACCCCCTGATGATCCTCTAATCGCCTGAGCCAAGGTGTGAAACTGGGTGTGGGTCCCAATCAGCCAGAGTTTCGGGTGAGTTCATTGTGAAACCTGGCCCCACCTTATCATGCGAATTCCTGAGGTCAGATGGCCCAAGCATGACATCCCAGTGTATTTCAGACCCAGCTACACGCTCAGACAAAAACTGGTTCACCCGAAAGACAAAATGCCAAAACACAGACTTAACAATGTGGTGTATGCTGTACAGTGCAGCGAGGAATGCCCAGACCTCTACATTGGAGAGACCAAACAGCCACTTCACAAGCGCATGGCACAACACAGAAGAGCCACCTCCACAGGACAAGACTCAGCAGTCCATCTGCATCTTAAGGATAAAGGACACTCTTTCGAGGATGCCAATGTTCACATTTTGGACAGAGAGGACAGATGGTTTGAAAGAGGAGTGAAAGAAGCCATCTATGTCCACTGTGAGCGACCATCTTTGAACAGAGGCGGTGGTTTACGACACCAACTGCTCTGCCATCTATAATCCAGTTTTGAGATCCCTTCCCAGACGCCTTAACGCCCACTCACATCCTGGGCCATCTGACCTCAGGAATTCGCATGATAAGGTGGGGCCAGGTTTCACAATGAACACACCCGAAACTCTGGCTGATTGGGACCCACACCCAGTTTCACACCTTGGCTCAGGCGATTAGAGGATCATCAGGGGGTCCTTTTGTCCCTCTGTGGGGGGTACTCCCACTAGGTTTATATCTGGGACTCTCCACCATTTGACCTTAGAACTGAAGAAGCTTCTCGGATGAGAGGTGAAACGTCTTCAAGTAACTTAAAGAAGTCCAGACGCTTTTCTTTGCAAGCTCCTTTGACAATGTTCAATGTTATTCCACTGAAGTATAATTCAAATGTAGTGTTCAATTTTCCCCAGTTTTCTCATGTTTCACAAATGTGTCTACCTGAACACATCTGCATTCATATGACAAAGTTTTAATAGGACTCTATGCAGTGAAATTATAAAAATTAAGAAAATCTGCCTGTAGCAAGAATGACTTAAAATATTTTTTTATGTATGACTTTATCAGCTTTACATCATAGTGAAGAAATTTTACCCCACTTTTCTTTACAGTGTTGCACAAGTTCATTAGGATGTATGGGCATTCATTTATAGGCAGCTCTCTTTAGGCCTGCCATAAGATTTCAATCACATTGAGGTCTAGAGTGCACAGGGTAGCTCCTAATCAAAGCAATAACCGCAAGTTGCCCAGGTGATGTGGCTACAAATTAACACCCCCGCACCACTGCGGCTGATGGTCTCATCAGCCCAAAGGACATTGTTCTAGAAGTTTTGTGGTTTGTTCATATGCAACTTTGCAAATGTAAGCTCTGCGGGCTTTTTTTTTTTTTTTTTTTTTTACAAAAAATAGGCGTTCTCTTCACAATCTTTCCAAACCATAATTGTTCAGTCTGTGACAGTCAACATGCTTAGGTCTATAAATTTTTATGACCATATCCATGGGATTTATTTGCTGGGTCCAGCAAAGATTGTACCATTGTGCTATTGTACACATTTTACTATTTTCATGTCATTGTATATTTACCTTCAATGTGCATTTTAACCTAAAGTGCACTTGTTTCTAAATGCAGTGGTGTGATTGGTCAGATCTGGTTAAAACTCGAGCTTGGTTTAAAAAACTAAATGCCACAAATTTGTTCAGTGAAATTACACAGTTGGTGTGCAGGACTGTATTAAGAATTCCAGTAAATATTTTCATTAGATAAGAAATATTAAGACTGCAAGTTTTGCCTTTTATCGTGAATTTTAGAAATTAAGTGATGCCATTAAGTCAGTTCCAGTAGTCAGTGTTTTAGAAGCAGGTAAAATAGTGCTGACCGTTCCTGTGGGGCTCCAAATTGTCATGGCCAACTGGGTTGAAGTATCTCTGAAAATGCGGGTCCTGTGGGGAGCTCTGCTGAGAAGATGAAGGTTGTAGACATTACCTGACTTGACCATGTGCTACACTGATTCTAGGCACCACAGTAATAATCTATGAATGTGTGTGTGTCACACTGCTAGAGAGACATCTTGTTCCCATAGTACAGTGGCAGGTCATAATGATGTTTCCAGGCTCTCTCTATCTCCTCCTCCTCTCCTTCCATGTAACTCCTGTGTGTGTCTGTTTAACTAGGACAAGGACATCCAGAGACAAAGTAGTGCTTATTAGTGTCCTGTCCTGAACACACACATGCACACACATGCACTGCCACTGTCTCCTGCCTGAAGGTGACTGTGGGAGATGAGAGGAACCACTCATTTTGTTAGAGTTACCTCCTGTTTTATCAGATAAGTACAGGCCATCCTGATGTCACAGTGGGGAAGGACACTGGCATGATTACAGTCACATTTTAAAGTAGTGCTAGGGCTTCTGGACAGTTTCCATTTTTTTTTCTTGCAACGTAATTGTTAAAATCAACCATTAATCAATTTTTAAAAAAAAAAACGAGGCATATAAGTTTTAAAATAAATATATATAAAAAATAAATAATGACCACTGGACAGACTGAATTTTTCTATTTTTATTGTCAATATGAGGGACTAAATATGATTGATCTCCAATGTGGTGGTGACAACTTTGACTGCAGTCTGGGTTGTCGATGTCTTGCAGCTTTTCTCAGTGGTCTTTAGTACGCCCATACAGAATTTGTCATATGCCCATGTGAATGTCGCTGACATGTACTGTCAACACACCATTGAGAGCACAGAAGAAGAAATTCACAAGAAATTTCTGAGGCAGATACACTTTTCTTTTTAAAAAAAAAATGTTTTTCAAGTAGAAGAGGTTCTGTTGAGCTTCCCTAATCACTAAGACAGTATTGGTGCTTGAGGACATTTCTTTAGTTAGAGTCAGTGCAGGAACTTGATGAGGGTGATCTTCTCTCTCTGTTCAGTTTGATTATGTTCCAATTTAATCCACTGTTAATATCAAATGTAATTCTCTAGCCTGCCTCTCTTACAACTACCTCAATACGCCATGCCACCACACTGGCCTTCCATCTGCCATCAGCTCACTTTGTAACACTCAGATGCAGCCAATCTGGTGCCAGTCCTCAGCTTAATTCCTTAACCATCTACTCATTCTAATTATTGCAAACTGAGTATTTGCGATAACAAACTACAACATTGCCCACCTGTGTTGTTTATCTGCTGCTTTTGGTCAAAAAGAAGAAAATGGATAAAAAAAAAAGATTTTAATCAGCAATCCAGCAACTTAATTTTTTAATAAGAAGAACATTTTTTAAGCTCCATGGGTCAGTCCCATAAATCCTAGAAAAAATGCTTCCCATAATGTAACCATAACGGCTTCTATTATTCTATTATCTTTGACTCATACCCAAAGGTTAGGTCAGACTTGGTGAGAAATCACTCAAGAATGGACCACAACAAGCCCTTACTATGTGAATAAAGCTATACTGACTGTCTGACTGATGGCTCACCTCTGAAGCTTAACCAGTCATGAAGTAGTTTTCCATTGCTCCCCTTGGGTACCTCAGTTACCAGCTCTGTCATTAGCAAAGATCACCTGTCACTCACAGCAGGCATTTGTTACCAATTAAACTTCACAGTTTTGTTTAATAAAACACAGTGTGTGTGAGTGTGTGTGTGTGTGTGTGTGTGTGTGTGTGTGTGTGAGACAAAGAGAGACTATCACTGTCATATCAATTAGTGTACCTGTGCAGCTACCAATAATTCTGTGTGTGTAACCAAGCTGAGTCTGATACCTGACTGTGCATATGTGAGTGGATATCTGTGTTTCTGTCAGCTTTCTTCTCCCTCATTATCTTTACCTGCACACATCATTGCTGTCTTCATTCATCTTCCTATCCTGTCTTTCCATCCGTCAACAAAACTTTTCTTTGTCACACTCTAGACATTTCTCTTTCTTCTTCTTCTCTCCCTTCATTCTGTTTCCCAATCTGTTAAATCTGCATTTATATTTCACTTCATACCTTGCACTCTCTCCCACTCAGTCAAAGTCACACACAATTAACACCAAAAGCTTTAGCTTGGATACGTGGCCATCAACATGTTATTGTCACAAGGCATCCCCATTGTGCTCTCCATTGAGCTCTCTCCCCATTGTGACTTCCTCAAATACTCAAATCAAATCACAACTTGCTCTTATTTTGAACCACAAGTTGTCACATTAAATACAATTTAAAAGTACTAACTACTAAACTTGACAAGTGACTATTAACCTCACTTTAAGTACAAAAAGGAACACTGGCCTGAACCAAAAGCACAAGTGTATTTGCTAGAGGTATAGTTTGGTTAACTTTTCCAAACACGTTCACTGTATCAAGGTAAAAGATAATATATGTTGGTATCTTTTGTCTAAGGAACTTGGGGAAAAAAACAACTAGACTTCTTTAAGTTGTAACTGTTCTTTAACTTGAACAAAGACACAAAATATTACTGTCTTATATAACTGTCTACATCTGTCTATCTACACCACTACCAAAAAATGCACATTAACATAAGTGACGGCCAACGTTCCTAAATTTTATGCCCCATATGGACAGCTCGTGACCATTTGGTACCTGCTTACTAGCGTATATACATAGCACATTGTTACACATTTTTTACATAGCCTCCAGACTTTGCCCGTGTGTAGAATCTTGAGTTACACATCATTCAAGATACTTGAGTAATGTGCATCGTGTGTAAATAGACATTAGGGCAACACTGCTGCTTTAGAATTGCAAGACATCTGTAAAATAATCAACACTAATTTAGGAAAAATAAACACACAAACAATAAATATTGTTAATTCTTCTGAAAACGAATCACACACAGCTCAAAACATGTGGCAACCACATCACTGTTGCAGCTATGTCAAGTAAATCATCAACTTTAACTGCTGACTAATGACGGCGTTGAGCTGCTTACTGTCCTACCAAAATATCATATCACCACGATATATTTAACATAATTGCTTATGCTAATAGGGTCATTAGCCAAAGCAGTAGTTACTTTGATTAGCAAATCTTTTCTGTGTCACTGTACATGTTGTTAGACTGGCGTTATTAAGCTAGCTGTAGTGGTGGGATTCAAAAGAGTATGTTTTGATAGGAGAAGGATTTTGTACATCTGTTCAGGATTTTTTTTTTTTAAAAGTAGAATGATGACAGAGAAAAATTATGCTTTTTCAAATAATCACATTTCCATAAAACAACTGTTAGGGTCCAGAAAAGACTGTTTAAAATTCTTAAAGTTTGGGCTCCCAAGGAGATAAACAAAGAAAATTCACCTTTGTGTTTCATCACAAATATTTTCCTGTCTTTTGTAGCAAAATCAACAAATGTCTTTAAAGCTACAAATGCTGTAAAGTGCAACTCATGTTGTTCAAAGGGGTGAGACGTTTAAGCTTTTCTTCTTGACAAAACTAAAGCTTCATTCTTGTGCAATGGGAATATCAGCCACAACAGCTTGACAGCTCAAAGCAGAAAGTTGGTGTTAATGTATTTTTAACCCGCATGAGGCAATCAGAGCCCTGAATTGTGTTCCATGAATTTGTTCACTGAATAAATTGCATGAACGTGGTAAACCGACAAGTGGGAAGCAAACAGGTCATCTTTACTATCTTCTAACTGCTAAGTATCCTCATTTTTTTATTCATTTCCCTCAGGCCTGATTTGCCCTTTCAAAATATAACTTAGAAACTACTCAAACCTTTATGTCTCCAAATTAAAATACTGAGACATGCTGAAAATTAACCTGCCACGATAACAGTATACTATACTATACAGTAATTTACTGCAATCACTCTTTTAACTTTTTTTTTTTTTTTAAATGGAGGCATAAATAATGTCATCATCATGATGTTACCATTTATAACCCAAAACATTCACAGCGTTGCACAACAGAGTATGTTTTGTGATTTCTTATGCAGGTTTGTTTACACCTAAAATTAAAGAATATGAAAAGCAAGCTCAGAACGATCGTGCGGTTTAATTACACAGCCTCCTAATATGAAAACATGTCTTATTTGATACGTAAAAAAAAAAAAAAATCCTCTCTGTCCCAACAGTTAAGACATAGACACTTGCATATGTGTGTGTTTGTGTGTATCTGTTTTTGTTTTCCTCCTCTAGAGCACATTACTTGCCGGAGGCTTCTTTATAAACAGGTTTTAGATTAGAATTACTGACACACACATCCATCCAGAAACTTACGCACATGAACACGCACGCCCAAATAACAGCAAAAAGTTATAGAGGTTCTATCCTTCGGTAAATACATAATTCATTTTACTTTGTACTTTGAAAGAATAGTTGTACACGTGCACTGTTGGTCTAATAAGAAACTAAATGTAATGTGGAAATTGGGAATGGACACATCTTGGGCTAATAAAATAAACCTTTGAAATGAAAAATTAAAAAAAAGAAAGAAGAAGAAGAATTCTAGTGGTGATGTCATTTTAACCACGTGGAGAAACTTTATATAACATAAGCATAAATTAGTATCAATCAATCTTGATTTAGTAATGGAGATGTTTTAATACATTACAACAGAATCATTGTGATTTTAATTTATTTTTAACAGAGTAATGCATCATTATATCTTTGTGTACTGAACAGTAGTTTGAGGTGGTGAGGCAGACAGGGAACAAGTCTTATGTTTTATTAGAGTAAAAAAAATCCAATACACACTGCTAGTTTCGCTGGCCTCTAATGAGCATACCCATGTTTGGGTGTTAGTCCTTTATGTGTAGGTGTGTTTGAGATTTGCAAACATTGTTAACATGTGATGTAAATGAAGCTGCAATTAAGACCATTGCTAAAACAGTAATGGTGTACATGTTGCAGACACTACTCAGGGAAAATAGGAGGCTTACAGAGCCAAACTTTTAACACTGTGCTGTGTGACCAGAGAGAGCTGCTTTACATTGAAGCGTATGAGTAAAAGTCTGTGCACGCTTCATTGTGATAGATAATTCCTATTAAAAGATCAAGGGACGGATCAAGCAACAAAGAGAACGGTGAAAGGAGGAATGAAATTAAAGCACAAGATATTTCCTTTGATATTGAGGAAAAGCATACAAATTCTCTATTTATTAGGTGAGTGTTACATCACAATCAGAACAATCTCAATGAAGCCACACTCAGAAAAGTAGCAACAAAACTAACGGGCCGTGTTTGTCTGTTATATGAACTCTGTTTAGCATGCTCGTTTACCTTTCCCTTATTGTGCTTCATTAAGAAACAGCATGAACAGGCTACAGTGGAACGATGAATTGCATTTATCAAATTAACTCAGGTCAATCATTTACTTTACTTTTGACTTAAAGTAAAGTAAGTACTTTCATCACTATACTGTGTACTGCCTGTTTCATTGTTTGCTTAATTACAATAACCAATCGTAGTATATCTACTGTGCATCAAATTTTAAAAGTAACTTTAAAAATTATTTTACTGTCATGTCCTTTTAACATCTTAGGTATAAATGTTTAAGGGGGTGCAGTCCGGGTCAAAAAATGAATTTATGTTAGCATTGCTTTTAAAAAGTTATTCAGAACTGATAATTGGTACTTGGATATTGATCAACAGACTGATACCCATTTAAAATATATAAAAAAAGAAATCTAAAGAATAAATCAGTAAAGTGTGCAGGAATTTCTTAAACTGTATAGGCTGAGCCATCTCAACAAACTTTCTACTAAAGCGGAGATATTGATTTCTTTTTGTTAGTCATTTATGGTTGAGATCTTTTAAATATTTATAAGATGTTGATTGAGTCAATGCACAAAATCTGTCATTGAGCAAGATCTTCAAAAGCAACTGAGGTAGGACAAAAAAGTTTGACCTAGAAATCTAAATTACTGAGAACAAAAGTTGTCCTGCACTGAGGGTTACAAACAACCCTCAGAGTGGATCTGTTTGGGACCTCGTGAGGACCGACATCTGATATACGTCACGGATCTTCTTAGAATACAAACCAAGACTGACTAAACCATTGAAAGTTATCTTTTTTTTAGATATACAGAGTAACTCACAGTTCAGGCTGGAAAAGGGAAATAAAGTTTTAATTAATTAATTAGCTACATATTCTATAGCTACTGATAAAACTAGCACAGCAATAAGGAGGAAGTCTGGACGGTCCCATCTACATCTACTGAACAGCTCTCTTCAGAATACGACTCTTGAAGAGAGATGGCCTTTATACTTTTCAACCATTCTGCTAATGACTTACTTCTGTGCTTTGAGTCATTGTTTGGTTCCATCATCCAGCCTTTCCTGAATCGTCATACCTACAGGCTCTGAGGTGTAAAAGTGCCCCCACAATACACAGCTGCTCTATGCTTCTCCGTTGGGATTTGTGTGTGTGTGTGTGTGTGTGTGTGTCTGTTGGCACTTGTTCTCTTCTGCTTTTTTCTTTTTTTTTCTTTTTTTGCATTTTCCCCAAAAACTTCAACCTTTGCCTAAGGCTACGTCCACACGTACCCGGGTATTTTTGAAAACTGAGATTTTTCTATGCGTTTGCACCTTTCGTCCACACGTAAACTGCGTTTTCGGTCACTGAAAACGGAGATTTTTAAAAACCCCTGCCAGGGTGGATAATTTCGAATACTCATTTACGTGTGGACGAGGAAAACGGAGAAAACGCAGCGTCAAAGGTGTGCGCCTTTTTTGACGTCACACTGTGCGCCACGTTATAGTTTCGGTGAAATGAATTTCTACAATGGGGGACTTAGGCTATGTTTACACTGCAGGCGAAAGCGCATCAAATCCGATTTTTTTGACTGTATGCGACCCATATCCGATCATGGTATGACAGCGTGAACGGCACAAATCCGATATTTTCGAATCCGATCTGGGTCCCTTTCGTATGTGGTACTGAGCGTTCACACTAGAGCACGTTTGCTGTCGCATTTTATTTGTAGCGTGAACAAGCAGACAAAAAATCGGATTTGATCAAAAAATCGGAATTGCGCATTAAAACCTGCAGTGTGAACGTAGCCTTAGACAAAATACTGTTACTGTTAATTGTACTCTGCAGTGTTTAAATGCTTGCACATACACACACAGTTACTGTCCCTCCACACATTCACTTTCTATGCGCCATCTTTGTTTACCATCTCCCACCGAGGCTTTTAGATTTCTGATTGGCAAACATTTCTACATGGTTCGGAATATATCGCCACCTGTTGCTTTGGCATGTTCCTAGCAGCGTTTTGCTTCATTTTTGCATTTATGTGTGGACGTAGCCTTAGAATATTTCTGATTTTTTTTTTTAAAGCAAGTGTTCATAGTATTCTTCACTGACATTATTCATTTCTAGCTGACACGTGAATAAAGATTTTATGTGGTTTCATATTTGCACAGTATTTGCTCTCAGTGTGATCCTTGTGGGATGCCCCCTTGCAGCAAGAGCAGCAGTTCGGAATTTCTGAGTAGTACACCGAATTTAAAGACAGTTTGTCTTATGCTGGATAAACGGTTTAGAAATGTAGCTGTAACCTTTTCCAACATCTCTATGTTGCTTCTTATTAGTCTAACTTGTTATGATTTAGTCATGACTTGGATTGGACTAGTATTGCTATTTTTTTTTATAGGGAGGATTTACATGTGACTTACATGAAATCACATCGCTTTTTATGAATAAAAAAAGCGCTTCTACACCTGTATTTCTGTATTTGCTCATATTATTTGAACACTCTGTTACCTCACAATATTGCTATCTGCTTTCACTCAGTATGACAGGGCTGTAGTTGAATGCAAAGACTACAACGCAAGCTACCAAAATGTCCGGGAAATGTCAAGAAGAGTGAGGGCTACAGAGGCAGATGTTCCCAACTCACCTTTCCTGTTGACTGCTCTCCTGTTATCTTCCTCTCCTATTCCCCCTACACTATTACTCAGTGAGTGTCAATTCAATTCAGTTCAAGATGTTAGTCATCTGTTTTTCCTGTCTACCCCTCTCCATTATCGCTTGCTGTCTAAGATTACCTTAGATCCCTTACCAAGTGGTTCACTTCATTCCCATTTCCTGTCAGACGGCCAGGCTGTGTTGTGTGTGTGTTTAACACTTACATCAAAGCTGTGACATAAAAGCTGAAAAACACCATGTACTCGTTTTTCACCTAACAATTGTGACTGTTGCCAGAGGCAGACCTGATAAAGCAGTATCTGTGTGACCACTGACCATTATATTGAGGATAGTTTTCTATTATAAGAAAATTGTTTTCTGCAGAATTATCACGGCTCACTGTCAAAACCCGCTTACGTGGCCGCTTTCTCGACAAACAAGCAACTATTGTTGTACAGTCGAGCTTTCTCTAACTGAAGAGCATCTCAAAGATAAGTGCTACCTGATCTGCATGCAAGGTATTTCTTGACTATTGTGATTCATTGTATTGAGAGTTGGGGCAAAAATAACAGCTAATTAATACCTTGAATGTTAGATTCTCACCAAATAAAAAACGCCTGAAATATTTTTCCTAGAGTTGATTTTAAGATTTTACTTGCTTCTCATATAGACTTACTGAGCTGTATCCATTGATACCTTGCCCCATTTAGATTCTGGTGGAATCTGACTTAAGAGTTGAGTCTGCTTCCAGAGAAAATAGTCAACTGTGACCACAAGATGGCAGTATTTTTAAGGCTGGATATCAACACATAAGAAGCTTCCAGACAGGGCACTGTTTTAGATCTCCTTTCAATTTGATTTTAATTAATGTCCCTTTTGATTTTATGGGTCAAACAACGCTTGTTTTGCTTGCTGTGATGGATTGGCACACATGCTCCTGTATAAACAAAAGCGTGTGTGTTGGTGACAGAAAGAGAGGGACATGTTATGTGTACAAAAATACTCTGCATTTATGTGATTAAGAATACTTCTTCTCCCTGAAATTTCAACACTCCCTCCAAATCTTCGCACCTTGCATCACAACTTCTTTTGTTCTTCTAACCTTCCATATTTAGATTGACCCTTCCTTACCTTTCTTCAGCCTTGTTAGCAGAGTGTGATTACATATTTTTATGTGTTTTTATGTTCAGCCCTTTTGTATCTATCGATCTGCCAGTAATACTGACGTTATTACTATTAATTACTGCTTTTGACAATTTGTAGGTATAAGACCAAAGGACATTAAATCTTGTAATACACTAGAATGCAAAAAGTAACACACCACAAGCTGGAGTAGGGCAATATGCTGAATGTTGTTCACAGCTGTTTAAATACAGAAAATTTCAATAAGCCTTCTTATAGATCTCATAAAGCTGTGGTCAGGCAAGACAATTAAGCCAGAGTTTGACTAAGGGAGGCGATAAAGAGGATTCATTCTGAGGAAGAATAATGTAAACCTAAAATGCAATGTGTAGCTGTTTTGGAGCTTAGCTTGCAGAAGGTACATTAATAGCATTTACAGTTAAAGAGGTGTGATATATTTTAATCCTAGTTAGTGGTTATGTAAGAAGTTATGGATGACTTTCTCAGCTTCAAGCAGTGACTGGAAATGGGGGGTAGGGCTTGCCTGCACTGTGGCAATTCAGTGACTAACATCCTATCATTTGGCTAAAATGCAAAAAATATATTTATGTGGCATATTAATGATATGCTGAGCACAGAAACTCCTCAGGATATCTTTGGTGGCTGCTATGTGATGCCATCAAGAGAAAACAAAATTGTATTTTTAATCAGTGTAGCAAAGTTGAGAGTTTTGGGGACAATATTCATTCACGGTTGCTAGCTTCATTCATATGTTAGTAACAAATGCTAAAACTCTAAATGTTAAACTGTAGCTATTCTAGCGTCTTAGCTGCTTTCTTATTCCAGGGAATTGTTTACACTACAAATGTACCAACCAACGAGGACTTGGGCACTTGGTGGCTCCAGAGTGAGTTGCAAGGTGCTTTGGTGTGGTGGCTGGCCTCTCGTTCTCTGGGACTCTTTCCCTATGGCTGTGGGGACTTGGGCTCCTCTTCCCTCTCCTATGTTGGGCACAATCAAGATGTGTGACCTCAGGTCTTCAGTACTGTTGAGGGTCTCTGGACAGACCTGTCTCTGACTTCTGGAGGGTGTTGCTTTTTTGCTTTTCTCTTTTTATTTATTTATGTATTTTTTGGTGATATTTGCTTTTTGAGTGTGTTTTATTACAGACACAGCAGTTGGAAAACAAGTCATTTTCACATGTGCTCTGTTCTACAAAAGGTTTGAAGGTTAGTCCAGTCCACTCACGGTTGCTACCTTTAGTTGTGAGAACCCTATATAGACTGAAATTCAAACACTAAGTTGTGTTTTATCAAAATTTTCAGATGAAGCATGAGCTCCCTGTCATCATTACAGAGCGGAATACTTTTCGGATGCACAGTGGAAGCTTTTATTGTTGGATGTGACAGTTCAGGCACAGTAGGAGGAAATGAACCCAGAAATCGAGTCTGATGGTCCTGTTGGTGAAGTTGGCAAGGTGCCTCCTGTAATCCATACAGCTCTGACATGCTGCTCCCTTTCAAGCAGCTCGGCCTGTGCAAGCATTCCAGACAGTCCAATCAGGCCAAATGACCCAAACACAAAAAGACAAATCCAGGCTAATGAGATGATGCCTTTGGACAACAGATGTTTGGGGAATTTTAACACATTCAAAGCATAGAGTATGACGAAATATGTCTGAAACAGCAATACACAGTTTATCCAGAATAGTATAAGTGGCTAAATTCAACAGCGGCATCATCACATCATTTGTCCTTCACACCTTCAGATGGAGTCGACTCATTTCTATCTTCTCTTGTTGTCATGTGAAGTAGTTGGGCTCTTCTGTTATGTCTCTTAGGTCTGGTCAAAACTATAACTAATAACGTCAATTATTTCCATCACATAAATTAATGAAAAATGTAAAAATGACATAAAGCAGTCAAGTGATATTTTTATCTGCATAAATGACAGTTTGCTATGAGTTACAGAAAGAACAGCAGGCCATGAAGCTGCTAGTCAGTCCATTGTCCAATTACTGTTGAGCCTCTGAAGATGGCTGTAATTCCCACACATGAAGCAGCAATATATTTGAAAAATCCCTTAAATTAAAGCTGAAAGTCTGCACTTCAATCACATCTGATTGTGTAATTTAAAATCCACTTTGGTGGTGCATGCCACAAAAAAAAAAAAAAAATTCAGTGGACCTAACTGTATGCTTACATCACCCTTCAAATGGTACTTGGCAGTGACTTGAGATGATGAAATTTAGAAATGAGGAAATGTCAAGCAAAAGTCAATCCAGTTAAAAAAATGAGAGTTAAATAGAATTAACCTGAGACATGCACATAGGGTCCTGTGTACTCATTATTAAATAATTAGATGCATTGCAGTACTCTGCAAAGGTTGTAGGCAATACAAATAAAGCTAAAAACTGATGCCATTGCTAGTATAAAGATTTGAATCTTTATTGATCAGACCTGTTATTTCTAGGCTAGTCCTAAAAAATCCATTTTCCACTTCATGATATGAACACAGGGTTACACGAGTGCTGCAAATTAAGCTCTTTCAGCACACATATATACATACAAATATTCACATTTAAAAAAATGTATATAATTTGCCTGATTATCTATTATTCATTTAATTTGCTATGTATTCAGTGTTGCACCAAAGAAGATTCATAGATACGTAAGCTGACTTATTCTTAAATGCTTCTGTAATTGAATATTAGATTGTGAGTGTGAAACTGAAAATTATATGTATTTAAGTATGTTTAACATCATTTGTATTCCAAAGTTATCAATATCAGAAATGCAAAATACCGTCTCAGAAACACTAGATACTAAGCCAAAGCACTTGGCTGTTTAAGTATCTTCTGTCTCTTTGTGTGATGATGTTGGATCGAGGCTCTGTGAGGTCTGGTCCATCTGTCCTCATTCTTCTGGTGGGTTAAGATAGTCCCGTATGAATTAATTTAGGAATGATCAGACATAAATATGGTTTTGCTTAATAGGTAAAAAGTTTAAAGAGTAAAAATAACAACTTCAACAACCAGGGCTATTCACTTCCAGGCAAGGATTACAACATCATAGACAAATACAGCCCTTGCCCTCTGTCAGGCTCAATAAATACTATATCTTTGACGATGGGCATGCATTTGTATGCGATTAGTTATCCTGACAAATCATAGGTACATCATCTTGATGACTGAATAGCAGATGGCTACAGTTCACAACCTTCTTTTACCTCCCACTTGGTTCTAAAATAAGAACAAACCAGAAAGGAAAGAACAAGTCGTCCTACTTTATACTCAACAACACTTTGTGCAGTCTGTAAATTAACAGAAAAATGCCATATAGGATGAATTCTTCAAAGCTTAACTGTGTTTGGCAGTTGTTAAATGGTGGTGGCAAAGAATGCAGAGAATTTTCCGTAGGAGGAAGCAGAAGAATTAAAACAGGGATACACTTAACATAGCCATTATTCATCATCGGTGAACTGTAATGCAATAGCTGGATTGTTTCCGAATGCTATGTTGGGCCAAGAGATTCTCAACATATTTTTTAAGCACTTATGTGAAATCTTTCACAAGGTATTAAACAATGTGTTCTGCACTTCTGTGTGGTGAGGTCAGATCAGGATCCATCCATTTTCTTCCACTTATCCTTATCAGGGTCGCAGTGGAGCTGGAGCCTATCCCAGCTACGATACGGCTAGAGGCGAGGTACACCCTGGATAGGTCTAGAGTCTGTCACAGGGTTCAGATCTGTGTAAGCAGTCCTAGTTGTCAACCAAATCTATTCATGACAAAAGGAACAGTCCTAAGAGAATAAATCCAAAACCTGTTGTATTTACTGCACTTCTCACACCATCCATCCACGTGTATTTTTCTTTTGTATTTTTTTGAGGAGTTTGCCTTCTCACATATACTAATGTACCACAAACAGGACTTTAATATCACCAACCATTCCCATTTTATTACGGAGTATCCATATAAATGGCCCACCCTGTAGATTGAAGCAACAGTTGATTTGGAATAAACTGATGTCCTTGAAAATTCCACTGCTGGTGACTGACAGATCAAATTAAATATTAATTGCAGTGAAAAGGGAACATTTTCCAGAGACATTGAATACAAGGTACTGGGCCTCCAGCTCCTGTGAATCAAGAAAATAATCAAATGATTTGAAGTTACAGTAAAGAGAGCACTGTATATGCAAGATATTGGAAAGTAATTTTTGCTTCAGTTTAATTTGCTGTCAACTAAAATGGGACACATTTCCCGCTTTTCCCCAACAGTTCAAATTTTTGCTTAAGAAATGTTAGCAAATTCACTCATAATCAAAAGTTAGGAAACCCTAAAACTTCAAAAGTCCTCTGTAGAGATGAGAAAAACATCTCAGCAAACCTAATGTAGAAAAAGGCTTGAAGGAAAAAGGCCATTCCAAATAAAAGGCTTTCTCATATGAGGAGAATGAGGGCATAAAAGAAAAAAAACTTTTAATTACATTTTTAGTTCATGAGACAAAAATTGAACACCAAGGACAAAACTCCAAGCAGTATTTGAGCCCACACAAATAACTGCTCATCACCTAGAAAATACGATCCGTAGAGTGAACCACGTTGGTAGCAATCAATGTGCTATGGAGCACTTCAAAGAGCGATCAGGTTCAACAATTTGATATTGGTGCTCGCTTAATGATATCTTCAATCAGAAGATCACATTAGCAATGTTGCTTACTTTCTCCCACGAGATGGGTGAAGGTATGCTTAGAATTCAAAGAGAAAATATGCAGTGATATGGTGCGTGTTCAAATAAAGGGTTACATGTACTCTTGGTAGGTAACTGGATGCATGCACTGGAGTAAAGTAGGCAAAGGAAAACAGAGCAGGTGAAAACTTTTATTTAGAAGCTGAGGAAAAAAACAAAATTAACCCTGATTTTATTTAGCTATCTCTCAACTAAGTCCACTTGGTGTTATCTATAATAAAACTGCAAAATAGGCCCAACTGCAAAGAGCCACTGTAGGATGGCTGTGGAAAACCACAGGAAAACTATGCAATCACCCCGAGATGAAGTGCTGTTGAGATGAAGTCCTGGCCTTTCTAAAAAAAAAAAAAAATAGTTCTCCTACCAAGGCAGACACTCAGTCAGTCTCAAGAATGTTAAATGTGTTACAAAAAGGGGACAGCCAATAACCCATACAAAAAGAAATATAATTTTAAACTAAAAATATACAATGTTCTCACTCGGCACTATTGTAAACACAAACTCAGTGTGATAGAAATTAGATGTAATTTGTGGAGCTGAGAATCTGCAGGTCTCTTTCTCACAAACGTACATACTGCAGTAGAAAATTTTAAGACTTTGCTACCTGTCTGTATTGAGTGACCTCAGTGGAATGAAACGATATATATATATATATTATATTTATATATTGTATTATATATAATATTTATTTTTTTATTTATTTATATATTAGGGGTGCAACGATATTCGTATCGATATTGAACCGTTCGATACAGTGCTTTCGGTTCGGTACGCATATGTATCGAACAATACAACATTTGTAATTTATTTTATCAACTTTCCTTCTGACGATGCTGTCTGTGTTGAGCGCTCAGTGAATCTGCGTTCGACTACTCCGCCTAGGCTGCACTGTCGAGCGCAGATCCACTGAGCGCTCCACACAGACAGCATAGTCAGAAGGAAGAGCGCAGGGCAAGCTAGCGAGACAGAAGTTAAGCTCTCCTTGCAACATGGCAAATTGAACCTCCCCCACCCTCATTCAGATCTGGCGTTTGGAATTATTTTGGTTTTCATGTGACGTATGACCCTGAAGGTAAGCGCGTCATGGACTAAAGTAAAACAGTATGTTGGATGTGCCACGCAATGCTCAATTACATGGGTGGGAGCTAGTGTGTTAGCGCAGTTAGCTCGTTAACGTGTTGGCCGTCTAGCCCCATGCACGGGGCGATCAGGGGTAGCTCGTTAACGGAGATTTGCCGTGTTGTGGCGTTAAGGTCATTTTAACGAGATTAACCTGAAAGCACTAGTGGGAACACAACGAATATGACTGCACATTTACGCCGACATCATCCTAGTGCAAAGACAAAAACAACAAGCATGCATGCTACAAACTTTACCCGAGTCATTTAGACAGCCGTTAGCACAGATTCTCCTTATGGGGACCTGATATGTTTAATATGCTGCTGAGAATATAGCCCAGAAGAAGCGGATAGTATAGCTTTTATTTTGGAAAGAGCCATTTCTCTGTAATAAACTCTCTTTTCCAAAGATGAGTGATTCCTCAATCAGATACAGGGCTCGCAAAATCGCTAGCCCGACGTCCCGGGGCTAGCGATTTTTCCAGTCGGGCTACCAAAATCTATCTCTGCCCTGCCCGTCGGGCTATTGTAGGAAGGAAAAATATATGTCAATGCTTTTGCATTCTTTCGGAAATGTAGCTGGGTAATTATGTCATTGGCATCGGTGAGCCACTGTCAATATGTGACATATTGAAATCGCGTTTGAATTTGCGCTTGTTTTTTTGCTTTCACTTTGCAATCGTCGCGAACTGTGTATAGAGAGCGACAGTACTGATTGGTGAGTGATGATAATTTGTGCACCAATTCCTCTGACATTGTCTTATTAATCGTTAGCTTACTACGCAAACATGACAAGTGAAATCTCCCGCAGCAAGCTTAAACATGTGAGAGGTTGATCGCGCAGAGAATCGCTGAGCTTATGTGAGTGCGTGTGTAAAAGCAGCAGGATATATATTTCAGTTCTGCTGAGCCAAATAAGACAGGTCAGGGTGAAGAAGTGACAGCCAAAGAAAAGCTTACCACAAAACGGAAAAGTTATGACAAATCAGACTATAAGGCAAAAAGAAAGTGCAGCTTTATGGTTTCATGGACAAAATAATTTCTGTGGCTGCATATGATGAGCTAAATAACCAGGGGTGCACATAAGTGGTCCGCAGGTGCGCATTCGCTGTCAAAATAAAAAACACGCACAAGGGTTAGGGTTAAATTTAAAAACTGTACTTTTGAGTTAAAATATATATTTATAATTTTAATAAATGACAAATTAAAAAGGCATGAACATTTTATTTTGTATCGAAAAAATATCGAACCGTGACACCAAAGTATCGAACCGAACCGTGAATTTTGTGTATCGTTGCACCCCTAATATATATATATATATATATATATATATATATATATATATATATGTATATATATATATATATATATATATATATACTAAATAATATATATATAATATATATATATAATATATATATATATATATACTATATGTATGCTGCTGTATGTAATATATATATGTATATGCATATGTGTGTATGTACTATATATAGTGTATATGTATATGTGTGTAGTTATGTATAGTACTAATATATGTATGTATATATACTATACGGCTCTTGATTTATTAGTATTATATTATATATATATGTATAGTATATATATATATGTGTATGTATATATATATATATATATAATATGTATATATATATATATTTATATGTATATATATATATATATATAGTGTGTGTGTGTATATATATATATATATATATATATGTGTGTGTGTGTGTGTGTGTGTGTGTATATATGTATGTATATTTCATATTGACACAACAATACAACTGTAACTCATTTTGAGTACGATGCAAAAGTCTCAAGCCACCCCTCAATTCTTTTTCATTTTGCTAAGCAAATGGGAAAAGGAGTAGGATGGGTAAACATACGTTGAAATATAGTGTATAATGCAAAAACAGAGTTTGAACAATTGCAAAAATTCTAGTACATCTAGTACATCATCCTGTGTACCAAATGAGTATTTGGTACACAGGTACACAGCCTGAACTCTCTTAGCAAGCTTCGCTGCAATTTCTTGCAGTGTTCTTCCGTAATAGTTCTCCAGACTTCTTGTGGGACATTACAAAGCTGTCGATGTTGGGTCCAAAGGTGTTCTTACAATGTCGACCACCTTTTGTTCTCTCTCAAAGTGATCCCACACTGCTATATTGTAGAGGTGATAGAATGGTACAGTCCAGCTCTAGGGTTCAAGAACTGGATGGAAAATGAGTGAAAAAAGCAGCTGATGTCCCCCCAAAACTATTGAGAACTGTTGTTCTAGACCACATGCAAAAATGGCAAGAATCTCTGGCACCTTAAAAGCAAGATATAAAGAAATATGAAATAGGTCAGGTACTGTAGAATGTAGAATATAGTTCACTCAAACATTGAGATCAGTGCATTTTACAGCTAAGACACATAGTGGCTTCATGATTCAAATATTCTCAGCAGGGTGGTGGGCAAATGTTAATGGTACAACATAATTATACTGCTTTAATGTCTGTATTTCAATCAGGAGGTTTCTGCAGTTTCACACATGGTCACACACAAATACAAACAGACATAGCTTCATATTTTAATTGGGAGGTGGTTAAGCTGTTTTGTAGGATCTACAATACATATATATATGTATATCAGTGAGATAACCTTACAATAAACAATCATAGTGTTTATGTGAAACAGACATGTTCCTCATATTCATATAGTTCCAGTTCAGCAAGGGCCTCATAAAACACCCCAGTCACACAGCAGAAATGTCATGCTGTGAGTCCACCAAAGTCAAGTCACTGCATAACTTTTATTCTTTTCACGGTTTGGCTGGATTCTGTTGCAATACAGTGTAATCGGGTGCAATACATGCCTACAGCTATTATACTGTAGTCAAGGTAACATGAGTAGCAGAGATATAATTGCTCCACAGCAGGGAACTTAAGAGCTGTCACCCGATGAGAGCTTTTTATTGACTACAAATGTCATCTATTTTTGTCATTGCCTCGTTCTTCATTGTGAAAATGAGCACTTCTGAGTTGTTTTTGTGAATCCCTTAGTTTCCTGTTATACGGCAGGAAAGAAGGCAAAAATGTCTATGAATAATTTTACTAGAGCTGTAGACTGAGTAAGTTTAGATAACTAAATAATAATTTGAGAAGTGGAGTCAGTATTTTTTTTTAAAGACAAGGTTTTACTGGAAAATGCTTATAGGTTTGCCAAAACGATAGATAGCTTAATTCTTAACTTGTTTAACTTGAAACTTTACTACACCAAATTTGAAAAGTTTCTGGATTTAATGACACAAATGATATTAACATTAGCCAAATGCGACTTAAAACTTAAATTATTCTTTTCACAAGTTAGTTTAGCCATTAAATTCCATTAAAAACCATTAAAATCCTCCTCCTGCTGACTTCTCTTGAGAATCAGATTAACCTGGAATCAGTTTCTTCCTTTTCTTGTTAAGCAAAATCAGTGCAAGCTCATCATTGCTAGTTAATGAATTCATTTGTTCCACAAAGTGTTTTTTGAGGACAAATTTTCTGCAAAATCACAATGATTTTGGTGTGTATATACTTCACGCTACACATCTTCTGAAAAATTCAGAACGTTTTTCTTTTTTTTTGCAACGTGCATGTGTGCTTGACACCTTTTTAGGTGTCAAGCCATAAATTACAAAAATGGATAAATCAAGACAAATTCATGAAATTCATATTTTCTGACAGTGTCAGTTTTCAGTGGGTTTTTTTGTCATTTTTAAAAAACGTAAATATTTATAAATATTAGGCAATAGTCACAGGTTATGTAAAGATCATTTCCTCCTTCTTCTCTGCTATCCAACACCTCCCTGAGGTATTTGTCATTAAAAATGGCTGAGTGGAGACTATCAATGTTTCACATCTCCCCTGTCAGGAAGCACAGAGGCAAGAGTCATTATCTGGCCAGACTTCTAGATTGCTCTACTGTAAAACATGACAGCTGTAGAGTGAGTACAGGAACTCCAAATCGATCCAGTGTTGAGCTTAAAAAGGAAAAAAAAAAGTCTGCTTTAACACTTCCAGCACTAAGAGGGAGAAATAAACTGATCTAAGATCAAACTGAAAATTAAGGGGAAAAAATGAAAGTTAAGAAGACAAATGCATACAGAGTTAAAGATGCTTACAGTCACACTGAAAACAATAAAAGAGAGAATACTGTACAAGAACTAAATTGTAATTACTATGAAAATCGATAGACTTTAACACGTGCTGATCTCAATTTGGAGATCTGTGTCATATATGTCATGTGTTTTACTTGGTTTGTTTCCTGTTTGGGAGCAACAGGGAGCAACACTCACTTTTAGGCCCTTTTCAATTTTTCCATTTTTGCTCTTATTTGTTTCTTAGTTGGGTTTATTCACCAAATGCACTTGGCTCGGTTAAGACATTCAAAACTTGGTGGTTATATTTGGAAAAGATCTTAATTTAATTTTACAACAAAATCTGTGCCTGTGGGGGGGAAAAAGAAAATACACACTAACCCAATGTATTTAGATGTTACGCCAGGGGGTCATTTTCAAATGTCCATTTGTGACAAAGAATACTGATCTGTCATATATCAAACGATTTTGTAAAATTAAAGTATTGTTTTAACACTGAAAAAGCTGAGTGAACTCCAGGGGAACCAAAATGCGTCACTACAAATTATGTGATAATGTTCAGTCTGTTTATTACCCAGATGTGTCTGGGATGAGAGCAACAAAACTCAATACAGGGAGAAAGTGCTGTGTTCTGGACTATTGGAGAACATGGAGAAACCATGTTTATTTTACAGCTAGTTGCTAGCCCGTACAGACCGTTCCAGCATCCCATAAAGCATACGCCACACCGAGAACACCTCCAAAGTGTCTTATTTGCTTCTCACAACAGTGACCAAATGAACAGACTAAACACCACAGGTGTGAAAATACTCTAGGAAAATGGGATGCAAAAATATTTTGTTAAAGTTAAAAAGAAGACAAAATACAGAAATAATTTGATTTCCTGACCTGCATTACATAAAATGTAGCAACTGGACAAACAGTTGTTAGACTTTCAACTAGGAGACTTGGGTTTGTGTGAAAACTAGACTACTAAGCATTAGTCAATTTTATTTATTTATTTATTTACTTATTGAGTGAGTAAGTGTAAGTGGATGTAAAATGAACGGCCCCTTTACAAAGGCAGGGACAATGTTTTGGTGTCAGAGGTGGGACACTTTTTTTTTAAGTAATAAATAAATAGTTGGGGTTTTTTGTTTTGTTTTATGTTTTTTTAACAAACAGAAATGACAAGTAATAAGACAATGCAATAAATAATACTATAAGTAGAGCGCAACAACCTGTTTTTGTTTACCATGGCACTTTTTTTGCTCAATTTTGTTAACAAGAATCTTAATTGTTGCTGAACTCCAGAGAAATTAATTCCTAATTATTATCATCATTCATACTGTTCACCCAACACAAGCTTCTTATTGCAAGTTCAACACTCCCTGCATGTTTGCCTCCATTTCTCTTTCCCTCCACATCCACTGCACTGTGCTCATTACCACCAATACTGGCCACTGGTGCTCAAAAAGCAGAAAACATACAGCCACATCATTATACCAGTGATTTTTACACATGTGGCAGCATCTGCCTGAAGGACTTATTTCTGCTTTTGCTCCTCCCGAGGTGAGATGAACCAGCTCCCTATGTTGATCTATTACAAAACTGAGTCACAGGACTTCACTACAGATTTTCACAAACACAATATGTTCAGCTTGACTAACAGAACATTACAAAGAACTATCCTTTCTATACCTTAATTACAGAGTGAACAGACCTGTATGTTTGCTGAGCTGCTCACAAAGAGTACATACATTTTTTCCCCTTCCCTCTACAAAATGATTGTAGATGAAAAATGATTAAAATTACACATCCTATCCATGCCTGTTTGGAGTTTTTCTGCTACTGATTTGGAACTCATACTTTTTTTTTTTGTCATCTTTGTAGTGGAACTGTTCTGTCAGAACCACATATCAATAAAAACAGCTTGTAAAGCACTCTAAAAACAGGCCTACACCTTGATTAAGAAAGTATATTCAAATCAATTTTTGTAACAAGAAAAAAAACAGTAACTTGCTCCTTTAATTGCAGCTACTGCCTCCGTTTCCACTAGCATTTGCAAACTCGTACCTCAGAGCAGTGAATGCTGAGCCGGGGCAGGGGCTGCTTGATTGCGTAGTAGTTTCCTGTTAGTGTCACATATGTCAGGGAGCACAGGATTACAATCGATATACAAAAACATCCAGCCTGCTCCTGTTTCTGTTAACGGGACATGAACACACTCACAAATCTCAAATTTCAAACAAATGTAAACTTTTTTGTGTTTTTACATCCAATGTCACTTTTACAGGTCCCAGGTTTGAATGCATTACTTATTTCCGTCAACATTATGCTCATTCAGGGAGACACAAATCCCTGGGGACTGCTTAAGCAAGGACATCTAGTATAAAATAAAAACAAATCAATCTACTAAATCAAATATGTGTAAATACCCACTGTGTTAACCCCTAAGAACAAAGGGGCATCCGAGAGTAATATTAAAAGCAGGTTGTGACTGCAACATTTATTGTAAGACATAAGTTTACTTTGATGTTAGAAATTATAAACTTAAATAGTTAAATAGCTAAATGTAATGGATTCATGGCTCCAAATGGTAGTAGGACAAAAGTAGATTCTGTCTATATAAAATAACATGCATTCATGTTGACTAGATTAGGTAAGATAAGTACCTAGTCGGAATACTGTAGCTTATTTGACAGGTCTGGATGGTATTATGTGTAATGTTGTAGTTACACTATATTTATGGATCATTCGTTGAGCAAGCAGTACAAAAGCAAAGCGTTTCTTTCCCTCTCTCAGGATTTAGCTGCCACAACTTAATTTTAACTTTGTAGCAGTGAATCCTCATCAGGCAGTCACTCTGATTTCCCCGAATGCCGCCACAGCTGAAATTGGTGAATGCTAACTACTAAATTCTTTCATTTAAAAAGAAGACGCCCCGCTTCCTGTTTAAGTCTTAAACAAGACAATTTAATCCAATTTGACATCAAAGCATTTCACTTTGATTTATGTATTAAATGGAAAATATCTGTACAACTAGATTTGTGAAACTATGAGTGAGCAGATAACTGACTGGCAGATGAGCAGCTGAGGAATCAAATATATGTTAAGTCAGTCTGTCTCTTCCTCTCTTGTGCACATGCACACGCACACACAGGCATACTTTGTCCCCACATTATGTTTCAGGCTTGCAACTAATGGGGTAAATCCTACCCTGCCTCTTTGGGCTTGACACACTTTCAGAGACTTATCAGTGAAATAAAAATACACACAAGCAGTGGGGAAAATTGCTTTACCAGTAAAAATCAAATATTGTTTTAATTCTCTGTGTTGTGTGGTAATTTTATCATTGCTGGCATCTAGGCTGAAGTGAGTTCATCCCTTTAATATTTAAGCCTGCCTTCAGGCTTATTAACCTCAGTGTGGCTGAGAACTTTCTCTGGCTAAACCTGAAACGTTGATCTTAGGGATTGACGTTTGCAGAACAGGTGAAAGGAATAACATCAAATGAGCTTTAACATAACCTATTTAAGGTATTCCAACAACAACTTCTCCTGACCATAACTTTGAGTCAAGTAGAAAATGTAAAGTATATATTGCAGATTCCATATGCTGCCAGGTGCATGCAGCTTGACTGTAAAAAGCTACTAGCTATTTTACAGTGTGTGTGTATGTGTTTGTGTGTGTGTGTGTTTACATGTGATGGTGTGATTGAGCAAGGATACATGAGGTTAATTCTACAAAGGCGGATTGTAGGGTTACTGAGGTTAGAAAATAAATTAACTCTATTAACTTCTCTCCAGGCTCTTTGCACTAGGATGATGTCGCGTAAATGTGCAGTCATATTCGTTGTGTTCCCACTAGTGCTTGTCAGCGTTAATCTCGTTAAATGACGTTAACGCCACAACACGGCAAATCTCCGTTAACGAGCTACCCGCGATCGCCCCGTGCATGGGGCTGGACGGCTAACACGTTAACGAGCTAACTGCGCTAACACACTAGTTCCCACCCATGTAATTGAGCATTGCGTGGCACATCCAACATACTGTTTTACTTTAGTCCATGACGCGCTTACCTTCAGGGTCATACGTCACATGAAAACCAAAATAATTCCAAACGCCAGATCTGAATGAGGGTGGGGGAGGTTCAATTTGCCATGTTGCAAGGAGAGCTTAACTTCTGTCTCGCTAGCTTGCCCTGCGCTCTTCCTTCTGACTGATGCTGTCTGTGTGGAGCGCTCAGTGGATCTGCGCTCGACAGTGCAGCCTAGGCGGAGTAGTCGAACGCAGATTCACTGAGCGCTCAACACAGACAGCATCGTCAGAAGGAAAGTTGATAAAATAAATTACAAATGTTGTATTGTTCGATACATATGCGTACCGAACCGAAAGCACTGTATCGAACGGTTCAATATCGATACGAATATCGTTGCACCCCTAATATATACTATATATATATATATATATATATATATATAATACTATTTTTGTTATACTATTTTTGTTGAATACATTTTTTTTGTACCTTAACTGGGTTCCGGAGGCAGTTTATAACTTTCGCGAATATTGGGAGATTATTCCATGATGCTGCATTACTGACGACTGCAGTCGGGTGCTCTCGTGTTCGTTCTGTTTACGTAGCTCTGTTAGCTCAGTATTTTACAAATAGGCTGTTGACAGAGTAACCTTAACGTTCGGTGTAAAAGGTTAAAACGATGCTCGTGTAGTTGTGTCGAATTTCATGCACTTGTGGGAGTTATATCATCATCATCATCGTTTATTTGTATAGCACTTTGGTCTGCCTAGTGTGTTCTTAAAGTGCTGAACAACACAGATCAAAAAACAACTAGCAAAATTGAAATACAACAAAATTATTAAAAATACAATAAATTAATAAGAAAGGTGTCAGTTTCCTACGGAGTTAAAAGCCAGGGAATAAAAATAGGTTTTTAATCTGGACTTAAAGACCTGCACTGATGACGCTTGTCTAATATGGAGGAGAAGGTTATTCCAAAGCATTGGAGCCGCAATGGAGAACGCTCGGTCTCCTCTGCATTTCAGCCGCGACTTAGGAACCGACAGCAACAGCTGCTCAGCTGAACGGAGCGGGCGAGGAGGAACATTTGGCTTTAGCAAATCAGATAATCAGATATATGGTACATTTAAGTTAGTTTTGCAGACAGCAAGATGTAGGCTATGGACTAATTAACTTTAGCATAGCTTCCCGTCACTCACTTAGCTGAAACTCCCCACATGGATTTGAGCAATCAAATAGAAAAGAGTGTTGCTGTGTGGTAGCATTTTACAGTCAGCACTGCAGATGAAATCAAAGTGATTTTTAATGTGTGCAAAAGTCAAATCAGCAGAGGCAGATATATCAAACATCTGTTAACGTCTGCTATGCATAATCACATGCACTTAAAGCATCCTCTCCTGGTATTGTCTGCCAACTCCCCACAAGCACCAATTCATCATCACAGCCTTGTTCTGCACCTGCAAGTCAGTTTCGCTGTCTGTTCAGTGTCCACCAACAAGGACGGGTGGTAGTGGGGTTCATGATGTTCGCAATGGTATTTTATCAGTTGCTGGTTTAACCATAGATGTTCCTCTTGTATTGTTTATTTAGGATTTGTAGTATTATTTGAAGTACATTGTAGTCCATCAGTCAGGCTGATGTAAGAATGCATAAATCAGACTTCTTTCTGTCAAAGAAAAGAAGACAACAAGGTCAACCTTGGTTGACCCTAAACAAGAATTTAAGGTATCTGTCATAAAGTGCTTTGATTGGTCAGTTAGACCAAGAGAAAAATAAGTGTTTATTTATCAACAGAGTTCTTAAATTTCTGGAATGCAAAATTAGATTAGCATAAAGACTGGTACTGGGAAGAAAAAGGTTGTTTTTATCAGCACTTAACAAATTAGCACATTAACCCACCACAACTCTTTTGGTTATCTCTGCACTATTCAATGATTTTATAGGTATTAGTGATTCTGAAAAAGAAAATGACAATAGCTCTGTTAAGAAGTTTTTTTGGAAAGATGAAACAAATGTGCAGAAGTGATAATTTATTATCCCGCACAGTGTATAGAAGTGTAATATTTAATATACTACTCTCTCTCACACACACACACACACGCGCGCGCGCACACACACACACACATGAAGTATCAGGTGGGTGGAACCTGTTGCTATTTAGATTTGACCTTGGTTGAATCAATTGAGAAAGCTTCATCCAGGAGGACTTAAAAGTATTACAAGTCATAGTGAGGACATGTGGTGCCGCATGTCAGGGAGCTGGTCTCATACTGTTTGTGTCTATGTGTGTCTGTTCTTTACATTCCTCAGCTCCTTAAAGGGTCAACTCTGTCTAAACCGCCTTGTCTCAGGATTTTAAGACACCTCACTGTGTGTCTGTGTGTGTGTGTTCGGTGTGTTTGTGCGTGTTTGTGTGTGTTTGTGTTGAAGGATAAACTTGGTAGTCTCTTGGCAGGCACAGGGTGGTGGGGTTATGCTTACTGTTCTTAGACTGAGTGGCGTTTCGAAGTGGTAAACAACTCTGTGGGCTTAAAGGGAGCAAACTGTAGCACCCATGGGTGAATACAAGGTCAGAATAGAATGTCTCTGTAAAACTGTTGCTGCTTAACTCACAGAATAACCACAAACACATAACCAAAATGGAAAATAGTGTCCAAATACTGTCTTATGTGAAAACTCATCCATAACAATATTTTATTTACAATGCTAAGTTGTTAATATCTCACAAGTTTCTGGCACCTTTCTTTTTATGGAATTAATTACATTTTTCACATGTATAAACTTCCAGCTAAATAAGGTCCTCCTTGTGGGCTCCTTGTGTTTTAAAATGTCTAATACCCTATGGAAAAAATATTATTCCTACCATGAAATTGCATATGCTACTGTATTACGTTGTTGCAGACATGGTGTGTTAGGTGTGATAAAATACCTGATATATTCAGTTTGAAAACACCTACATTTGTCTCACAGATGCTTGCAACATTTTTGGTGGTTTGACATAGTGAGCAGCAGCAATAGATCAGTAGATACCATTGTTATTACATCACCAATTTCATGCTGTCAGGTACACCTGTGTGGCAGGAAAAGATGAACCCTAATGTAGAACTTGGGAAAAGAGAATATGAAAATCAAAAACAGATTTATTGCTAAAAAACGTGATTGATTATTCACAATTTCTATGTAAGGAGAAGGATTTTGAATTTAATTCTGGATTTAACAGGGAGCCAGTGAAGAAAAGCCAGTATGGGTGAAATATGAAATCTTTTTAGTCCCTGTCAGTGCTCTCGCTGCAGTGTTTTGGATCAACTGAAAGTTTTACACTGAGTTTTTAGGACATCCTGATAATAATAAATTGCAGTGGTCCAGGCATGAAAGCCATGCATTAATTGTTTTACTCAGCATCACTCAGAGACAGGATATTTATCATTTTAAAGATATTGTGCATTTGAGTGAAGGTTCATATGTATCTGTTTATTATGCACACTAAATGACATATGCTGGACTCCAGAAATCTCAGTGTTACTGGAGGTCAAGACCCCATGGTTAGACCCCATGTTTCTTAGATATTTAGGACTGTATTCAATAATTCAATAACCTCAATTTTTGTCTGACTTTATAAGTATGAAATTGGAGATAATCCATGCGTTTAAGATTGATCGATACAAACACAGATTTCTGTAGGCATACAGTAGTTGCAGTTGACGTTGTCATTTGATAATAATGGTCTATGAACAGAGGATAGAAGAGATCAGATCATTTTGTAGGGTGAAGTTTGTTCAGCTAATTAATGTAATAAATTTTGATGAAGCTTTTGACTTTAGCTGGTATTTAGACAGCTCAGCATAACAAAAGTTAATACTTATTTGCTAATGTATTGATTATGTTATAGCCCATTGTTTATTTTCTTCTTTCTGTTATTTCTTCACTAGGCCATTTTGTTTTTCAGTGTGTGTCTATCATATATTTTTTAATGAAATATAAAGTAGGTTTGATCCTCCATTACACTACTCTTTTCTCATGCTCCCAGGTAGTAAATTAAGTTATTAATGTGATTGTACAACTTGAAATTTCATTTAAGGTTTAGATTTGTGAAGACTTAAATGCCAGGTGGAATCCAGTGTGAACTTTATTTTAGCTAATCCAAACAGACTAAACCCCACTGTTCCCACCACATTTGGAGCCTGTTAACTATCTAAGGATCATGCTAATGCTCAACTAGTTTCTTTAGCAAGCAGCGAGCAGCTGCCATGCAGGAAATTGCAGCATTGTAGCTTTCTTATTAATTCTGCTAATGATGAGCAGAAATTTAATTATATGTGTGTTTTATCCTTGTTCTTTATTACACTATAACAATGCATTGCCACTGCCAAAATGTATGTTCTGATACAAGAGCAAATTCTTCTTTAATTAGATGGGAACTGTGGGAACAGGGTATTGGATGTGGATGCAGTTGTTTTTGTGATAAATCTAAAAATGCATCTGGGGTGCAGCGTTTATCCAGAGAAGAGCTGCTTTATTACAAAAAATAGCTGTATAAATCCGTTTTAAACTGTTGACCTGTCTGGAAGAACAACGCAGAGTATAATTTCCACAAATGCTGGCTGATCCCATATTAAGGAAGGGCCACTGCTTCTGTGCCACATATTTGAATGAATGAGGCAAGTATTTGAAATCAAAGTGTCCATTTCACACTTTGTCTGTCCAAAGCGTGAAATGTGCATGCATGCAAAAGTTGTAGTAAGAGCAGAGGGAGATCATTTATTTCAAGTCAAAATGAAAATAACCATGAGAAAGCATTTAAACAGATATTATTAACACATTTACATGTAAATACACATTAGCCACCTAGCTTAACAGTTTCTGGTGATTAAGGACCTATTTTTTGTTTTTTGTTCTTACTAGGCTTTAAATATCTCCTCCTGCTGGTAATGGTAAGCTCTACATGTGTCCATTTCATGCATTTCAACAATCACAGCCATATTTGGAGTAAAATTAAGCATGTTTTTTTTTTTAAAGGAAATAACAACACCAATCCTTAGTATCAAACAATGATGAATTATTTTGAACTACGAATCATGCTAAGATATTCTAGCATATGCCTACATTAAATAAATAAAATAGAGTCCTGGAAATAAGCATAACAGGTTCCCCCATAAGTTGTTGGAAGTAGCTGCTCTATATCTCATCTGCTGTTTAATTCAGGGCCATGGGGGGTGCTGTAGGCTGAGAGGTAAGGTACACCCTGGACAGGCTGCCAAACTGTCACTGGGCTAACGCTGAGAACACGCAACAATTCACAAAAACATGTTTGTTAGAGTCATTTTTTACAACATTTAGTAAAATATTTGTAACTTTTTATATTTAAAAACCATCCATCTTCATCTGCTTTATCCGAGGCCGGGTCGCGGGGGCAGCAGCCTAAAACACCATTTTAAATGTTGTTTAAGCTTCTCGGATGAGAGGTGAAACGTCTTCAAGTAACTTAAAGAAGTCCAGACGCTCTTCTTTGCAAGCTCCTTTGACCATTTTAAATGTTAAATTTAAATGCTAAATGTTAAATCTAAATGTTATGGGAAACGAAATATTTAGCTAATATGCAAATTTATTGTACGGGTCAATGGAAATACCAAAATAAAAGCTTCAAGAAAACCTCCCCTGCTAAAGTGTGCCGGTCGTGGTCAGGTTGTGTGTCTGTGCTCCTCTCACTGTCACTTTTCACTGCCATGAGCTGCTTCACCTATTCCCGACCAGCACGTCCAGCGATTTAGCTGAAAACATTGGAAGAGCCATTTTGTCAGCCATCCAAAGATTCAGTGGTAGTGCACCACTTGGTGAGTTTATTGTATAGCATTTTGAACGGGTTGATAGCAGTGTTAGCTAAACTATCAAAGCTAAACTACTTAGCTAGTCCTCAATATTTATTTATTTGGTAGGTAACAGTCGTTCTTGATGTAAATGTTTCCTTATACCACTCGGTAGGCCTTCTCACACATATCATTTAGCTGACTGGTTTTTGTAAATGATAAATTGACTGGTTTTGATATACAGTCAGGTTCATAAATATTTGCATACAGACACATTTTCTAATGTTGCTTCTGTACATTACCAGAATGAATTAAAAATGAAATGACTCCAATGCAGTTGAAGTGCAGACTTTCAGTTTTAATTCAATGGGTTGGATGAAATGAATGCATAAAAATGTGAGGGGGAAAAAAAGTATTTCATAAACACAATCCTATCTTTTCAGAGGCTCTAAAGTAATTAGACAAATTAAATAACTGAAAATAAAATGATAATTTCTATTACTTTATTCAAAACCCTTTGCTATGACAGCCTGAAGTCTTGAAGTCATGAACATCACCAGATGCTGGCATTCCTCCTTATTAAGGCTATGCCAGGCCTTTACTGCATTGGCTTTCAGTTGCTGTTTGTTTGTGGGCCTTTCTGTCCTAAATTTAGTCTTCAAAAAGTGAAATGTATGCTCAATTGGGTTAAAATCCAGTGACTGACTTGGCCGTTCAAGAATATTCTATTTCTTTACTTTAATAAAGTCGTGGGGTGCTTTGACTGTATGTTTTGGGTCATCGTCCATCTGTATTATCCAATGCCACCCAATCAATGTGACTACTTTTAGCTGGACTTGAGCAGACAGTATTTCTCTGATCACATTCGGCTGCTTCAGTCCTGTGTCACATATTCAGTAAACACTACCAGTGCCACTGGCAGCCATGCATGCCCAAACCATCACACTGCCTCTGCCATGTTTTACAGAGGATGTGGTATGCTTTGGATCATGAGCCATTCCATACCTTCTCAATACTTTTTTCTTGCCATCATTCTGGTAGAGGTTGATCTTGGTTTTATCTGTCCAAAGAATGTTTTTCCAAAATTTTGCTGTCTTTTACTAGATGTTTTTTTTGTTTTTTTTTTTGTTTTTTAAGTCTATTCTAGCCTTTCTATTCTTGAGGCTTATGAGTGGCTTGCACCTTGCAGTGAACCCTCTGTATTAGGGCTGTTCAATGTGATGATATATATCAGATGACGATATGAAAACATCTATTGTTTCATATTATACACTATCATTTGTTCTGTGGTGTTGCAAAATATTTAAAAAACTTTATTGAAATGTAATTAACTGAAATGATATACGTTTATTCTCAAACATCAAATTTAAGAATATACATCAAACAAATCACCTCAAATAAAAACATGAAGTTACTATAACTGGCACTTACAGTCACCATGTGGATGCAGGCACAGAGAACACCAGCATGGCCAGTGAAGATGAGGCAGAACCAGGTAGCTCCAAACAGAAGGACCAGTCAAAACAAATCAAAAATGACTCGAACAAACATGTTTTAGAGCTTAGTGTGGAAAAATGTTACCGTTAATTTCAGCATGTTTCAGTTTACAAATGGCGCCCCATAGACTTAAATATCAGAGTGCAAACAAGCAAACAAACAAACAAACAAAAAAAAAAACACTCAGCAAATAATAAGTTGACACTTTGCACTTATTGCCCAGTATACAAAAATGCTTGAGAAATGTCACAATTTAAATACACTTTGCAGGGACCAGGTCAAATAAACAGTGTCCTCTCTCACTCTCTCTTTGTCTCACACGTACACACACAATATCTCAGAAATGTCGCTACATGAAACAAAAAGACAAAGTAATTGTAGCAGGCAGCACAAAAGTAAAGTCTTGAGGGGCTGAAGAATAAATGTGTGCTGCCTTCTCTCAGAGGATCACACACACCCTTCCATGGCTCATCAGTTTACAGAATGCTGAGTGCTGCACTCTGCACAGTAATAAAAAATTATTTACTATCATTTATTATCACTCACTCTTACTTTTTTGCTCTTTGGACCAGCATGTCTGTCTATTCATCTCTCTACCACCCTTACTGTTCTTTCCAATCCCCTCTATGGTCTGTCAACATCACTGGCCAATTACATCTCTGCTCACTGCTTTTTGACTTTTTTTTTCCTGATGACCTTACCTCCACTAATGTCTTTATACTTTTTTCTTAAAGTCTGCCATATTTTGGCCTACATTATGTTATATTTCAGTTATATTTTTGAGTGGTAGACTGGTTTAGTGGAATGACGCTTCTATGAAGACTTCCTATATTTATACAGACACAAATTACATTACAGTACATTTTAAACAAATCAAGGTAGCTGTGTAAGGTAAATTGATGTAAGAACAGTATAAGCTAATTAAATTCCTATATTAATGCCCTTATTTACACTGCTCAAACAGACATCTGTCTTTTGTTTGTAATGTTCCATGAAATAAGGCATTCTACACAGTTTCTCTTGTGCAAGCTAAATTAGGATAATGAATGTAAAACACACTTAGAAATAAAAAAAGAGAAAGAAAAAAGATGAAAAGATGAAATATAAGGCTAAATAAGTAATGGTTTCATTTGTTAAATGATAGTATGGATTATACAGCATACATCGGTGCTATTTTTTGGCGCTTTGCAAAAAAAAAAAATAAAGCTGAACTGAAAAAATCAAATACATGTTTTCAGGATTCAGTTATTCAGATATACATAGTTTTGTAAGTTTATCTTGTTGAAAATTCTTTTATGTACATGCTTCACAACAAATAGCCTTAGCCTTGTGAATGTTCTATGTAGATGTGAAAGGTTTTGTGAAATTGTAGGAAGTAACATCTTTTTTTGAAAGGCACATTGTGGGCTTTTAAGAGCTTTTTCTTTTCTTTTTTAAAGCCTGTAATAAGAATAACACTGCCATCATATTATATTAGTTTGCTTTGGAGTTATTGTGCAGCTCAAGTAAAGATTCAAATAAATGTCCATGTAAACCTTATTATTTTTTCCACAAAAAAGACGAGCTAGATATTTAGGTATTTAAGGAAGGAAAAAGATTCACAGTAAATAATCAATGGAACAAAATTAGTTTAGCCAAACAATGGAAACTGTCCAGTTCTGTCATGATCCTGGGCCATGTTGGCCCAGCATTCTTAGTTTTCGTGTATTTTTGTATTTTGTTCTTTATTTAGGCCATGGTTCCTGGGTTGCTCTGTTAAGTTGTTCCTTATTTTGATTTCCCCTTGTGACTTTTCCCCCCTGTGTGTCCCTCTGTGTATCTGTGAGCCCTCGTCTCCCCTCCTTGTGTTTTATTCCATGTTTCGCCCGCTATGCCTGTGCTCTCTCTCCCCCTGCCTGCACCTCTGTATTTCCTGTTTTACTTTGACAGTCTCCCGTCAGTGTTGTGTTTACTACTGCCGTGTCTCGTTATGATTATCTGTGTCAGCTGTGTTCCCCTTGTGCTCCCACTTCCCTGGTTAACCCTCTGTGTATTTATGTGCATGTCTCCCTCAGTTTGGTTCGCGTCGTCAATGTCTCCTCCCCGAACCTGTGTGCCTTTCTGTGTTCCCTCGGTCCTCAGTTAGCATTCCCAGTTTAGTTCTGTTCTCTGCAATAAAGCAGTGATTTTGAGTTCAGCTTTTTGTCTCCGTGAGTTTTGCGTTTGGGTCCTCATCTGCTTCCACACAGCCAGTTCATGACAAATTCTACAAATGAATACAATGAAAAATGTTCATTTTGTGACCTTCTATGTATTTTATTATTCATGCCTATGACGTAATATTAATTAATTTTACTGCCTATAACCTTGTGATTTAGTCTTCTTTCTGTCCTATTAATGGCATATATTCTAAGAAGGAATAAACTGTCCCTTTACATTATTCGATAACACAAAATTTGTCATCCTCCTTGCTTCAATTTTAATACACCTGAACCTTATTTACCACATCAGAGTAATACTAGACCATTTCAATTTCTATTGTGGTATTTGACTCTCACAGTTGTCTTTATGACTTTAAATAAGAAATTCACTTCCTTTAACTTATCAGATAAACTGAATATTGAGCCCTCTCTCACTAAGCCAGGTTTTGATTTAAATTATTCCTTATTGTGTGGGCGTAATGGCCAGTGAGATGGACTGAGGTTCACCAGAGTACAGTGCTCAATTCACCTTAATGGTAGGAGCCATGCATATTAAATACAGAGATGGGGAGGGTAAGAATTGGGGAAGAGAGATGACTGAGTACACGCTCCATTCCACTTTAATCGCCTTCATGGACAGAGAGGCTTTTAAACACTGAAATGATGGGAGGCTCAAATAGGACTGGAATATGAGATGGAAAGATGCAAACAATTAGGCTAGAGAGGCACGTGAAGAGGGAAAAAGAGGGAAGCAAAAAGAGATTGTCATCTTCTCCAGTGACCCCGGGTGGTGTATTGCTGATGACAAACTTAATGGAGCCTCATTTCCCCAGGGCTGTTCACCTCACTGCACCTGTCTGGACCTTTCCCCCTCTCCTTCTCCGCTCTTTATCCCCCTCTTTCTCTGGGAACCACTCTAATTGTGTATGCTTGAAGGAGACTGATCACTCTGCCCAGTCACCGTGTTAACATTAATAAAACAGGGCTCTTTGGAAACTATCTTCTCCTCTCTTTTCCTCTTCTCTGCTAGAGCATCTGTTAATACACTGTCATTACAACTAAACAATCTAAATGGAGAATATGTATCTACTGCAGTTAATTTAACTTGTGATGAATGTGAATTTAAAGCAATGAGGGTTGAACGCTCAGCCACCACCGAGGTCTTCAAAATCCATTTCAAAACATGCAAATGAATAGAGTCAGTGACTTGAGGAAAAATTCATCCGTAACTTCTGGATAGTACCTGGCATAAACTGGTTCTTTCATAATGCTTGAGCACCAAAAATAGGGTTTAATCAATAAGGCTTTTTTTAAGGAAAATAATGAAGTGGTGTGGATGGGACGGGGTCAGGTTTAACCTCTAGAAGTTAATTATCTCATCCAAGATGTAGTCTACTTCATGAATATTGTAAGTAAGGACTACTTACAGTACTAGGTTTATGCTGTAAGTTTATACTGATATTTTTTATTGTAATATAGCTTTTACTACCTTAACGTGCTTCTTGCTTTCAATTGCAGGTTAGGTTAAGTGAAAGCAAAGCAATAGACAAAGCTCCCAAAACTGTTATTATATCATACAGCCTTGAACCGCAGTCTTCTGCTTGACACATGAGACCCCGACTCATCAAAAATTAAATTGCAACTGTCTGGGAAGTTTAAAATCTCAGTTTGGAATAATTATTGACTGCTTTTTGACTCAGGCTCAGGCTCTTGATCATATCCTTGACTTGACGTTTAGTCCTTTTGGATTTGGTTTGGACTTTTTGTCTTGACATGTGTCTCCATTCTTGTAGGTCTTTGAACTTGGACTTGATTTAAGCAGCATTGAGTAGAGCCACATATAACCCATACACATAAAATCAGGATCCAACTGTCCCCAACTTCTTGCAACTTAATCATTGCTCTTCCCAGTCACTTCAGGGTCAGGAGCTCAGACTTTATGTCACGCTGCCATTGACTAGTCATTGTATTTTGAATAATTCTTGGTATGCTACTAAATTAGAAAATGCTTTAAAACAAGCTTGCACGTTTAGTTCTTTAGCAGGACTCGACAGTGACAAATGCTTTTGTCTTTTTTTATTCAACAATGTTAATCTTATAGCTTGCTGGAAGCTTATCTATTGCTGCTCAGCAACGATGCATTAAAAATGATCTATCACCACCTGTTTGTGTGCTGTAAATACATGTCTCCACATGGAATTCAAATGTGACCATACCTTTACATAGCCTATAAGCACAGGTATGCACTGTAGAATAAATACTGCTTATAGCCTTGGATTAACTCACAAGCTGTTCATGGAGCAGACCTACTAACAGCCACTATTTGTAAGTCATGCTGTAGTGTCTTAATCAACAGAGCTATATGAGGAGTGAACGTCACAGGGGAGGGGTTCACTGAAAAAGACGGAAAGGCGGATTATTCCAGAACATGTGAACTGGATGTGGGGGTGATTATTTTGGTAGTGTGACTCAAGTGCAACGACAACGGTGTCCTTGTCACCAACATTTGGCCATTCTGTGTTCTTAAACAAAGCAAATCAATACTGTGAGGACTATTAAATAACACCATCAGGTACTTTTCATAATGGGTTGAATAAGAAAAGTTACAACTTGCTTCTTGTATCTTGAGGCTGGAAAGGGGTAAGTGTTTTAACCCCCATTGTTTTCTTTGTGAAAGAAATTGTCAATTTTTCTACTCAGTTAATTACATCATCAATTGCGTTTTCATTTCAACATGTTTAATTCCCTCAAATATATAGTGTTAAAAACTGACACCCTTGATATGAAAAATGCAGAAGCTTGCAGCAAGACTAGAACTCAGCAGATAATAAGTGTTGGCATGTAGCATCCACAGAGAGCGCTATAGCCTCCAGCCATACAGCACCAGGATGTCTAAGGAAGGCTCTTTAACCTCTCAGCATGACCAAACGTTCCAATCAAAGAGCCATCAGTCCACTGAGGAGCTGCAGTGTGTACACCCTGGGAACCAAATGTCAACTATTACATGAAAACATATGAGTGAAGCTACAGAAAAGGTCAAACCAACAACATTACAATCCACAAGAGGTCCTGGCTTCCTTGAGGGATGTTAACGCATTGCCATTTACTCTTTCTTTTTAAAGTATAAACGGGTCAAACCTAAGAGACAGAGATGACTGCGATAATGAAGAGAACTGCACACAGAAAGACACGTGGTTGACCTGGCTTCTTGAACCACCACTGGGGCTCTTGTTGATGACTTCTTTATGGGAAAAACATGTATTTTGATACTTTCCAGATTACTTTCTTCACTTGTTTCCATTTTATTTATTCTTTTACATTTATTTTTATTATTTATTGTTTGAAACCTAGTGATTACACCACAGTATAACAGCAACTCTTCAACCTGTGGGAACGGATACTTCTTTAATGTTTCACAAAAGGTGCAATGTTTTATTTCTTATATCTACCTATTCAAGCTTTTCAATAGGTACCCCCATGATGGGCCACCATCAGTGTTACTTGAAAAAAGTAATCAGTAACTAATTACTGATTACTTCCCGTGGCAGCGTACTATTGGTGCTTGCTCAGAAGTTTAGGGGTTTCGGATCGGTAATCGGATTACAGTAACACGTTACTGCCCATCTCTTGTCACATTTCCTTAATTGGTGTAAGAAATGTAGAATCTTGCGGTAGAACTAGACTAGAACTCGCACTAGAACTCACGGAAGCAGACACCGATTCACATTCAGACCTATTGCAAAACATGCATATCCTTGGAATGTGGCAGGAATCCCTGCTGTTACTAGGATCAGCCATGGAGAACTGCAGGAAGAGGCTGTCCCAGCAACAAAGTGAGCAGAAGATGGAGGAAGGTGAAATAGTAAGAAAATAGATTGAGGGACTTAATTAAGAAGGGAGAAACTCAATGATTCAAGTAAAATGGATGGCTACTTTGATCGTGACTGTTAAAAGCTAAAGTGCTAAATTAAAGCTTTTTACTGTCACATGTTGCAAACTAGTGCAATCAAGAAGTCCCAACCTAACAACTCTACTAATCGTACAAAAAAGAAAGAAAAAAAAACGTTTAAATATCAATAATTAAACAAATTGAAATAAACAGAAACATATATTAGCTTAATTAATTTGTGTACAGCCTAAATATCCAATTACTTGCAGTTTCTTTAGTATGCGACAATTAAAAGCTACAGTTTAGCTGGTACCAACTCAAGTGTCCCAGCCCAACAACAACTGTTTGGTTAGTGAGACTGCTCTTTACTTTTTTTATTCATCAGCGTGTGCTGTTCATCACACGGTACTGTTTATTAAATAAAATGAAAATCCAAACAGGGGAGCATTTGATATAGCATAACCTAGCACTTTCAACACATTCTTTGCTCTACATCTATATTAATCCTTTTAATCATATGGTGTCCTTTGGTGTCCCATAATACTATGACCATGTCAATATTGGCTGCCAAGAGCTTGTTGATCTGCTAAAAGACCTGCAGACTGCATTAGAAGGCATTGGGGTGCAAACGTTGCAGGTTTGTCAGCCAGGAGCTGGTAGTTTGTGCCTACTGTGTTTTTTAAATTTGGTTTTCACTTTTTGTATGATTCTGTGTTTAGGTTTACGCACTGAAAACGACTTGGTTTGTGTGAAAAATATACTCCTTCACAATAGTAACCTGCACATTAAAAAATGCCAAGTTGGAAGTGACAATCCTGCTTCACAAAAACCGTAATGTCATAGGATAACTTCTGCGTTAGTTGCACCTTAAACTCAACAGACACTGACATTTGCTCCTGAGTATTTTCCTCAACAGCAAAGATAGTTGACCTGCTTTGTACATGGTGACCTGACCTACAGTATTTGGTTTACTAAAACAGGACCGAAAGAGGATGAGAAGGGAACAAGGTCAAAGACAAACAAAAGCGTTGGAGAACAAAACAGAAAAAAGCCATGGGGAATTAGAAGACAACTGAAACTGAGAGAATGGCAGACTTATATGAAACTAGAGCGGTGCTCAGTAGAGCAAAACTAACACAAAGCACACTGACAGATATACACATTCCCACACAATTTCTGTGTCTCGCTGTGCTTCGCTGTGTGAACACAGGCGCAAGCTTTAGAAGCTGACAGCATCACACACCCTACTAGGCACACAGTTATTCTTTTGACTGCTAAGCACTACCCGACTGACTCTGCTCTGGTTGTCAAACACTTTGTTGGGGGCCAAAGGTGGGGCACACGGACGCCAGAATGTCTCCGATGGTATTTATTTATTTTTATACATTCTAATGCATTTGCAGAGTTTGAAACAAGACAAAGTTGTGTTTTTTTCAGTGTTTTGAGAAAGAGTGAACTGAAGGAGGGTCACGGAATGAAGAAATAATTGAAAATGAACAGACTTCTTATCACAGTAATCACTGATAAAAACAACACAATTTTGACCTGGGCCCCTAATTCTTATAATAAGTGTCTGTACTGAAGTTAAACTGCAGATCAAACTGCCATGCTGCCCTGTTTCAGATCTCGTATCTGTGTTAAGGTATCATCTTTCATTATTTTAACATTCCTCTCTGTGGAAAGCTGAGCAAATGTGGTGGAAATATAGAGAGTTCTCGAGACAGTGTCAAGGTCCCCCTTGACTTCTGTCACCACTATCCCATAAAAATACACACAGGCATGACATGTACAGTTTTAAAGTTTCAAGACTCTCCAAAACCCACCGTTTTACTTGATTTGACCCTTTCTGGTTGATTTACAATCTGGATGGATATGGGTCAAATTTGAAACCAAACAGCCTCAATGTAAAGTAACCCTAACCCTCCTAACCCAACAAGCTAAAAGAATAAAATTTTAATGTGCTTTTACTTTTTTAAAATGTCAAAGTTGTTCTAATTTGACCCACACCGTGTGTAAGGATTAACACATTGTTTGGACCTTGTTAAGATATCCACTGGTGTAAACTTTACAGTGCTTTGACAATATGAATCAAACTTTGGCAGATAACAGATAACATGTTATTATATTTAAACCAGGCTATGCAATTGTATAAAGTCTATTTCATTGTTTCTCTTCTGATAAGATTTTTTTGAAAGTTTTAAGATTGCCCAGGGGACTGCAAGGGAGGAGGGGGGCGGGGGGGGAGTCTAATAGAGATAAGAACACAACTGAAAATGCACTGATGTAAGTGGGGCAATCAAAGCATGTGCAATATAATACAGCCATTAGATTTTTATTTCAGATAAAATTACAGATACTGTGGATACAGCGATAGCTTGCTAAACTGAACTCATTTTGGGTCTGTTTTTTCTGTTATTACTTTCCACTGATGACTTTGAAGTACCCACAAAAGATGTCTGCAAGTGCAAGTGTAGTAATTCACTGCAGTCAAAGAAAGTGTGATTTTCTGTATTCTGGGTCACAAATGTAGCTCCCAATAGTCTCAACCTAGGATTTTAAGTTACACAGTTTTCTAAGTGGAAACTGATCTGATTCTCTGAAATATCGATGTGAAGTGGCTCAAGCATGTAACGCTCGCCATGTATTTTAAGCTCTAAACTCATTATGCTTTGGGTTAGAATGTATAATGGACTGTGGACTCAACTGAGTTTCCCAAATGATTATAACGGTAATATATTTTAATGAGCTTGGGAGACTTTGTGAAACATTTCAGCAGCACTGTGCTGCTGAATGACAAAGTGGCATACACCAGCCACATATTATATAGTGGATAATCTGGCCCCTCTGGTGTTGGCCAGAGGGGCCAATGGCGCGATATGGCAGCCTCGCTTCTGTCAGTCTGCCCCAGGGCAACTGTGGCTACAACCGTAGCTTGCCTCCACCAGTGTATGAATGTGAGAGTGGCATTGTAAAGCGCTTTGGGTGCCTTGAAAAGCGCTATATAAATCCAATCCATTATAATAAATACAAGCATATGCAAAAAACACTATACTATCCTTTAGATGATCTTGGGGACATTTTGTGCCATTTCATTTTTTATTTTCATGGTATTTTGGCTGTGCTGAATAAATATAGCTCATATTTGCCAAAGGATATTTTTTATTTTATTTTATTTTGAAATTGTTGTCTCAGTTCTTTAAATTAGTGTCAAATAGCTAAGCTACATTTCATCCTCAGGCCAAAAAATGCAGCATTATAAATATTTTTGATCTCACATTTATCTTGACATAAACTAATGCATTCTTTTATGTTAGGATTTTATTTTGGATTACTCACCTTCAATTTCTTATTTTTATATTTGACCAGCAGTTCAATGATAAAAAGTAGAGCTACTTTTTATCATTCAAAGTAGGCAGCAAAATTTCACACTTTTTCTGTTTTCTGCAAGAATGCCTTACTACTGAAATGGTAAGTGCGTGCTTCTATTGATTTTGGATAATGGTCTACGAGTGTGTGTTTGTGTGTGATGTTCACCTTCAGGTCTTTTCTTAGAAGGTCATGCTCTGTGTTATAAAATGATTCAATGATAATAAACTATGAATAACCTTTTAGAGCTTCAAAGATATCATCATCAGCATCAATAAGCAAAACTAAAATCTAAATTTGTTATTGTTGTTTGTAAACAAACTGGCCTTTAAACTGTTCAAATATTAATGGTATTTTTTGGATTTTATGTCTATACTTCAGGCTGAAGTAGTTTAAAAGGATTAGTAGTAGTTATACACTGTAATATTTTTACAGCAGTTTCTGGCATGCTGTCATTTTGTGTTCTTGGATAAAAAGTTTTTTTTTAAGGATCATGTAAGGACTATACAAGTAAGCCAATATACTTTACAGGCATTACACAAGGACAGCATGTGATGTACACTCATACACATACTGTAATAATGATAATGGTGTCTCTGTAGCAGCAAGGATGGTCAAGCACCCATCTGGACACAAGGAGAGTGTGCAATGCAGCTTTTCTTGTAATTCTGACAAATGATGTATTGAGCTTTAGAGTCCTTTTGAGTCCCCTTCTTTAACATCATTCTTATTCTCTCTTTCAAAAACATCCCATCTCTCTCTGTCTCACAAATAAGAATTAAATTTATAGCATTTACAATTTAAAAATGATCAATAAAAATGCAAAAGACACGTGAAATGTGTTTGAAAGTCAAACTTAACTTGAATTATCCCCAATTTATCAGACAAAGGTTGAACCGTGTAAGGTTCACAGCGTCTGAAGGTCCTTTATGAATATGCTTTTTATGAATAAAACCCCTTGAATTAAAGCTCAAAGTCCCTTTAATCACATTTTGATTCTTTGATTAAAATCCACTATTGTAATGTACAAAGTCAGAATTACCAAAAACTGTGTCAATATCCAAATACTCATGAATCCAACTACAGATGATTTGAAAGAAAAGGAACTACACAGAGATGCAGAACGACAAGAAATAGTTGCAAAACTACTAAGAAATGAAACATAACTATGAAAATAATCACAATAATTCAAAATTGATTCAAAATAGCACAGAAGCAAAACAAAGGCGTGCATTCCATTTCCTCCATGGCCCATGGCCTCATCTAAAAGTTTACTTTAGGCAAGTAAAACATCTATAGTACATGAGTCATCTTTTGCTTTGCCTCATTTCCATTCTTTATTAGTCAAACATCAGTAAATGACTTCATGTCTTTTAAGATCATCTTTGGTGTGTATTACTGCATATTACTGCGAGCCTCGTTAGCAAAAATGTCACAGTTTTTATGTTCTCTATTTAAGCAGATGCCACTTTTACGGGAGTAAGTGTGGCAGCCATTTATTTCGTACAATTAAGAAAATCAATTCATCATGCTTTGATTGTATTTGAAAAAGCTGGTATGTGAAAAATTTTAATGCATCATGATTTTAATGAGTAAACAATCGCAATTGTAGTTCTTCTTCAAGTGCACTCTGCAACATCATTACCAGCAATAAAAATATACATTTTTTTGTATTAGTATGAGAATAACATTTGCATGTAAAGCATGGATTTTATTAAAGTGATTTTTAAAATTATTCAGCAAAGCTTAATGCATCATAATAAAGTTCTTTAGCAGAGCTGGTGTCTTACATTATCATATGTGCTATAAATGCATTGGGTGACATATGCTGCTGTAACATTCACATATGAAGTTAGACTTGTTTCCCTGCTTGTTCTTGAAGTATGTTGTTGCACACTGAACACGGCTTTATTAACAAGTCTACCAGTAAAGACATGTAGAAATATTATTTTTACAACATCATATTCATACTGACAGTTTAACAGTACTGGATGTGCTTAATGTCATATAGACTATCAGTGGGCATCTTTATAAGCATGGCGTTCAGTTACCACACTTGACTCATAAAGGGACATCAGTCTGTCACATCAAGTGCCCATCAGGTTGTTTGGACCAACTGGCTGCTTAATAAAGGCCCCTTTACCTAAGCTCCAAAGTCAAATTAAAATGTTAATTAAAAGCTAGACTGTTCAATTACCAGGTTATCTTATCAACAGGAAACATATTTGGCACTGTCAGATTAATCAGTTTGGCAAAAAAGGTGGTAAAAAAAAGAAAGATTGTGAAAAGACTGCGGTTGTGAAATCTGTTGCACTTGCAGTCTGGGTCCTATTACTGTCTAATACAATTTGGTAGATGGCAACAGTAATAATTACAAACTACTGAAAAAATACAAAATAATGTTCAGTCTTGTCAGTGGGTCAGAAGCACACACATTAACACAGACACATAAATAAATATCATTCGAGAAAAATCAGCTTTTTACAAACTTCACGCCCTTTTACTGAACTCAGATGCTTTAATCTCTGTAAAGTTAAACATACAATGAACTGAATAAATTAAAGACAGCCTGTTGACTGAAGGATGAATACACAAATCAGTTGGTTTGGTGGTTTGAGCTCATAACATTTCTTTTTCCAACAACATTTTACACAAAGGCATGTGCCGGTTTAAAATGCTTAAATGAAATATGAATAAAAAACCACAGTAAATTTGTCACTTGGAAAGCAGATGACTATGTATGCATTCCACAAGATATGAGTAGGAATTATTACAACAGGTCCATAAAAATTTAAAACACTGGCTTATTTAGACGTCACACATTGCCAGTTAGCTTTTAATGCAGCTGCTATTTTTAGATCCATACCTATGATCTCACAGTCCACTCTCTGATTTCACCATGATAGTTTCCAGTCTTTAAACATTAAAGTAGTTTTCCAGTATCATTGGGTTGTGAATTGTGACTTCATCCCCCAGGATGAGAACATCGATAAGCATGCTGAGGTTCCTGAGAGAACACTGAAAGGAAACACTCCGAGGGTGCATGCCAGTGTGCCATCTTGTGCCAGTTCAGAGCACAGTGAAAAGATGGATTATTATTTTTGGCCACACCAAAATATTTTTCAGTTTAAGTTATTCTGGACAAAACCACAGTGGATTATTAATTAAAAAAAAAAAATCAAGATGTGATTACTTTTTTATATAACATCAAATCATAGATTTGGTGATTACAGTTATTCATTTAAAGTTTTTAAGTCTACGTTTATAATCTTGTGTAAATGTTGTGATATCATGTATACTTAATGCGTATAGTATGTATACTGACCTATGAAAGGCTGTCCAGGATAGCTTAGTTATGCTTCAGTCACCCCGCAACCTTGAAAAGGATAAGTAGAGGAGACTCAATGAATGCAAAACTGTGTGTGTGTGTGTGGGGGGGTCCTCTACCAGAGTTCTGGGAGCTTGAGGGTCCTGCTTAGTGTCTTTACTGTTCCTAGGACTGCACTATCGTGGACAAAGATCTCGGATGTTGGATCTGCTGGAGCCACTTGCCTAGCTTGCACAGAGCGCTCCAGTTACCACTGACACCACCGTTACCTTCACCCTTCATATCTTCTCAAGCTCTTCTCTGAGCCCTTGGTACTTCTCCAGCTTCTCGTGTTCCTTCTTCCTGATGTTACTGTCATTTGTTATAGCTACGTCTATCGCTATGGCCGTCTTCCTCTGCTTGTCCACCACTACTTTGTCGGATGGTCAGCCACCACCATTTTGTCCTGTATCTGGAAGTCCCACAGGATCTTAGCTAGGTCATTCTCCACCACCCTAGGGGGTGTCTACCATTTTGACCTTGGGACTTCCAGGCCATACTCGGTACTGATGTTTCTATATACTATGCCAACCACTTCATTATGGCGTTCCATCCCCTGCCTGCTAGCATCTTGCACCCTGCTGTTATGCCCCGCATTTTCTCAGGGGCATCTTTACACAGCCTGCACATGGGATCTCGCCTGGTGTGGTAGACCCCAGCCTCTATGGATTTCGTGCTCAGAGGTTGTTCCTGTGCTGCCATGATTAGTGCCTCTGTGCTGTCTTTCAGTCCAGCTTTGTCCAGCTACTGGTTTTTCTCTCACTCATATCCGAGGTATATCTTTAAACCTATGCCCATACTAGGATACAGGAAAAATCAGTCAGGTAATCAGATCCATCACTTCCCTTTCACACCCCTCCCCCACCCAGTGTACATGACACGTCCTGTACTGGTGAGTTTAAATGTCATGTTCTTTAAATTGATCTACAATCAATATTCAGGCTCTGAAGCAGTCCCACAGTGGCTAATCAGACAACTGAGGCCAGCATGGGTCAAAATATGCAGGATGAGTTGTCACGTTCTCTTACTAAAAGCACATTTTGGTGTAATAGAAATGGGAATTGATTTTCACAAAAATTTGTATGGCATGCATGCAAGTATGATGGCTTATAAAACGAGTTCTGATCCAAATGAAGTGCCTTAAAATCTTTCTCACACTGATATTATTCCTGGCAACACTTTATAACAACTACACACTGGTAAGCATTAGTTTGGTATTAGTAAACATTAAATAATCATTTATAAAGTATTCCTTAGTAGTGGTTGGTATGTAATTTATAAATACAGATGTAAATGCTTTATTTTTGACTAATAAGTTCATATATAACTTTATTGTTATATTTATTATATAAGGAATATGTACTAAATATCAAATACAAATCATATTAGCATTCAAAGTGATGTATTAAAGTAAAATAAAGTTTGGGATGGTAACTCTTTAGCACACAACATGGCAAGTTTGTTTGTTTTTAGCTACTAAACAGGGTGCAACCCAAAATTATGTCAACTAATCAAAAACTGTCTGAGTTTTCTTTGTATTTTTTGATATGTTATTAGTTTGTGTTTTGTTCCTGGGTTTTCTATGTTTTGGGGTTTTGTATTTATTCATCACGTATTAGGTCTGTTAAGTTGTGTTGTCATGTTTAGTTTTAGTATTTCCTGTTTTATTCTGACAATGTCATGTGTTCTTTGTTCATTGTATTTAGCTTTCCTCTCCTGGTCCTGTCATTAGGTTTATGTCTGTCAGCTGTTCCCCCATGTGTCTCCACTTCCCCTGATCACCTCATGTCTGTATTTAAGCCTTTTGTTTTCTTCATGCCATTGTCGGGTCGTCTGTTTATTCTGCCCTAGTTCTAGCCTGGTTCTGTTTATTTGACCTCAGTCTTAGTTACGGTTTTCGTCTGTTATGTATTATTAGTCATGGTCTTTGCTTGTTATTTTCCACCACAGTCATAGTTTAGGTTTTGGTCTCAGTACCGTTTAGTATTTTGTTTCTTAGTGTCTTGTCAGTTTACTTTGGTTTCCTGGTTTACTCCTGCAATCATCCAAATAAAGGATCGCTTTCTGTTTAAACCTGCAACACCTCGTCCACATCTGCTTTTGGGTCCTGTTTCAAAAACACACCGGCGCACCCCGCCGTGACAGAACGACCCGACCATTATGGACCCAGCGGTTGTTTGTGAGGACTTTTGGCAGTTCAGCACTCAGGTGACCATTCTCCGCGGACAGTGGATTGGCTACTCCGTATGCGGGCATTGCACATGTCGAGGAGCGTGTCAGGCTACATTTCACTGTGTGTTATACTTGTATAACTATGCATGTGACAAATAATAAAGAACCTTGAACCTTGAAAGGGAGAAGGAGGCAGTTAGAATTCAGCTTAATCAGATTTTGTCTGCATATCCTGCTTACGCGGCGGGATTGTCGGAGGATGTGCAGGATTTTGTTCGCACAGTTTTGCCACCGCAGCAGCATCAAAACCGCGAACAGGAATCACTGCCGCTGCCTTGCGAGCCTGAGACGGTTCGTGTCGGTTCGCTGAGACTCGCCACAGCGTCACCACCTCTCAGCTCATCAGTTTCCACACCCTCGTCACAGTCTTGCCACACTCTTGCCACGGTCCAGTGCGAGGAAGCGCTGGACGCCATAGATTTGGACTACGACGAACGTCAGTCAATATTCAGCGCTCTATTGGAGGAGGAGCTCCGGTGGAAGCCATGGCTCATTCCGGAGCACGAGCACTCTTTCCGGGGAACTCGACTGGCTCTCGGGGGTCCCCGGAGCTGCCAGGGACTTCCACCCATCGCTCCGCCGTCTTCCACTCTCAAGAGAAAGCGGCGTGCGCGTCACCGACGCTCCGCACTACAAACGGAGGTGAGTGACTCTGTTTTTGCCCCTCACGTCTCCGCTAAGGAGGATTCTGAGATTAAGACTGTGTTGCCGGTTGAGGGGCCCGGCTGTAAACTAATGAGCCATGCCAAGCCAAGCTCTGAGACTGAAATTACTTCTGCCACAGCGTTCGGGGTTCAAGTGACTGCAAGTGAAGCTGCTAGCAGCAGCCCCACTAGCATGACAGCTAATGTCAACTCACAAGGGAAGACCTTCACGGACTGTGTTAATGTAACTTCTCCGTGTATAGACCCTATTGGGAGCTGTTGTTCCATAGAGTTTGTTAATGAAACTTCACCAGTGCACAATGCAAATCACAAACCCCCTGGCGCAGTGTTCAGAGACTGTAACATTGTGACTAGCCCTTGTTTAAATGTATCTGTTAAGAATCAAAGTTATGTGAGTATTTTTCAAGAAAAGCAGCTGAACAACTCAAGGTCTGAGATTCTGTCTGAATCATGCTGTACTGTGCAAAGCACCATGTTGAATAGAGCTGAGAGAGAAGCCAAAGAAGACTTGGATCTTGTCCATGATGCTGTTAAATCAAAGACCGACTCTGTTTTAGCTCCTATAACTGTGTTGTGAGAAATTAATGTTCTGGATCCCATGGTTAATAAGTGTAACCCATCTTTACAAACTGTTTTTCCGAAGACCAGTAAGGATCCTGTTCAGGATTTAAGAGCTGTTAGTGATCTGGTAAACTGTGAATTCATGGTCAAGTCGGTGTCTTGTGCGTCTAAATATGCTCACCTAGAGATGATCATGAATCGCACTAAGGGAGCAACTAATAACTCGGGCTGCATTTCTGATTCTTTAAGTGTTAAGCAAACTGTGTTGGCTGACATGACTTCTTCCATGAATGAAACGCAGTCAAAGCCATGTTATGAGTCAGAGAACACTGTGTTTAGCTCCATGAATGAAACGCAGTCAAAGCCATGTTATGAGTCAGAGAACACTGTGTTTAGCTCCACTGAGAAGACAACCACTGATAAAGGAAGCTATGATAATAACTTAATAAAACAAAGTACTGTTTCAGGTGTTGCTTCCTTTGCTGCACCTCATGGAGCCAACGTTCCTGAGGTAGAAACTCATGTCCTATGTACTGTAGGTTTCTGTGACGTGAAGGTTTAAAGTAACAGGGTGTGTGACTCAACCGTGGAGACCAATAAAGACCTGCTAAGTGATGTTTCCACAGGCGGCACCCTGAACGTCATTCAGGTGGCCAGCTTGACACCCAGTCATTCTGAGAAATCTAGCACTATGACTGCTGATTCAAGGTCTGTGAACATTAATCCCACTCAGTTCATGGACACTTGTGGTAAAGCGGTGGGCACAGAGGACTGTCTTCCCCCCGCCCTCAACGAGTGTATAATTGTGCCTCAGACAGTTTTTGTTCAGTCGCCAGCTCGGACTGCAGTTTTCCAGTCTCCAGTTCTGATATCCTCACGGTCCCCTCTTCAGCCACCACCTTCACCTGCTGAGAGCTCGGGGGAGCCATCTCAGCCGTCTGCAGCAGCCCTATCTGAGGACTCAAAGAAACTCATTCCACCCACTATAGGCTGTGTGTTGCTGCAACTTGAAAAGCAACCTGCCTCGTCGGCTGGAGGGCCCGAGGAGCCCAGCCAGCTTCATGCTTCGTCTGCTGGAGGTTCAGGAGAACCGCACCAGCCTCATGCCACGTCAGCTGGAGGGCCCGAGGAGCCCGTCCAGCCCAGCCACGTCAGCTGGGGGTTCAGGAGAACCGCACCAGCCTCCTGCCACGTCAGCTGGAGGGCCCGAGGAGCCCGTCCAGCCTCCGCATGCCGGGTAAACGCAAGCCACCCAGTCAGCTGGAGGGCCCGAGGAGCCCGTCCAGCCCACCCACTCATGGGGCCGAGGCCGTCCAGCCACCTCGGCTGCGCTCGCCTGGTCCAGCTTCGGCCTCTGCTTCTGCCTCGTCTTGTCCAGCTTTTGCCTGTGCTTCGCCTGGTCCAGCCTCTGCTTCTGCTACACCTGGTCCAGCCTCCGGGTCCGGCTTCGGCCTCTGTTCCTGCTTCGCCTCCGGGTCCGGCTTCGGCCTCTGTTCATGCTTCGCCTCCGCCTGGTCTGGCTTCGGCCTCGGCTTCTGCTTCGCCCTCGCCTGGTCCAGCTTCGGCCTCTGTTTTGTGTCGGCCTCGCCTGGTCCCGCAGCTGTGTTACCGCCGCCCAAGCCACGTTTTGCCCCTCGGAATCGCCGGCCGCTTTCCGGGCCGTCAGCTGGACTTCGTTGCCATCGGGGTCGGCCGCCTGAACTGATGAACTGTGACCTGCTGTGCTCTCGACCTCCGGGTCGGCCCCCTGAGCTCATGGATTTTGGACTGCTGGACCGTTGGCCTCCTGGTCGGCCTCCTGAACTTTTGAACTTTCTTTTGTTTTGCTGTCGACCTCCGGGGCGGCCCCTGAACCGCTTCGCCATTCGCTCCTGTTCTGCCGGGTTCATGGTCGCCCTCCTGAAGCTGGGTCTCGGACTCTTGTACCCTTGTTGTTTTTGGCCTGTGTGCTTCTGGTGCTTTGTTTTTGGTTTTGTTTCCAGCCCTCCTTCCTGGTCCCCCTCCGCCCGCCCTGGGTGGGTTGTCGTGGTTTTGTGTTTGTTTTCTGGGTGTTTTCGGGCGTCTGGAATCCGCCCTTAAGGGGGGGGCTCTGTCACAGGCTGGGTCTCCGACCCAGCACTCTGAGTTTTCTTTGTATTTTTTGATATGTTATTAGTTTGTGTTATTTCCTATTTGCCTTTAGTTTAGGCAGTTATTGTTCCTGGGTTTTCTATGTTTTGGGGTTTTGTATTTATTCATCACGTATTAGGTCTGTTAAGTTGTGTTGTCATGTTTAGTTTTAGTATTTCCTGTTTTATTCTGACAATGTCATGTGTTCTTTGTTCATTGTATTTAGCTTTCCTCTCCTGGTCCTGTCATTAGGTTTATGTCTGTCAGCTGTTCCCCCATGTGTCTCCACTTCCCCTGATCACCTCATGTCTGTATTTAAGCCTTTTGTTTTCTTCATGCCATTGTCGGGTCGTCTGTTTATTCTGCCCTAGTTCTAGCCTGGTTCTGTTTATTTGACCTCAGTCTTAGTTACGGTTTTCGTCTGTTATGTATTATTAGTCATGGTCTTTGCTTGTTATTTTCCACCACAGTCATAGTTTAGGTTTTGGTCTCAGTACCGTTTAGTATTTTGTTTCTTAGTGTCTTGTCAGTTTACTTTGGTTTCCTGGTTTACTCCTGCAATCATCCAAATAAAGGATCGCTTTCTGTTTAAACCTGCAACACCTCGTCCACATCTGCTTTTGGGTCCTGTTTCAAAAACACACCGGCGCACCCCGCCGTGACAAAAACACAACTATAGTAGGGTTATTTAAATATGTTTATCTGAAGATAGCCAACTAAAAAATACTAAGAATGAAAAGAGGATGGTGTAAGTGCTGCAAGGCGCTTCTAGCACAGTTAATCCTGGCATTCATTTCAGTTTGTTTATATAGTGCCAAGTCACAACAACAGTTGCCTCAAGGCACTTTACATTGTAAGGTAAAGACCCTGCAATAATAGAAAGAAAATTCCAAAAATGGCAACTAGGCTCAGGGAGAGACAGTTATCTGCTGAGGCAGGACATTTAAAATCTAGGTAATGTGTATCCTCTGTTAGTGTTACACTATGCACAGCTGCAGCAGCTGCCTTGCAATGCAAACTCTGTTTTATATTTAATAATACATAACACATTTAATATGACAACTGCACATGTGCATTTGTTGTTTGATTTGCTCATTACATTAAGCTACAAAGAGGCAGAATTCTTTGTGCAAGAATTGCTGTAATACTGTTACATTTATTAGGTTACTGTTTCTTTGCTTGTGTTTTATGGTAGTGTTACGTATTTACTAATATCTTACTAATGCTTAAGAGTGTGCAGTTAATATGAAGTGTTATCTGATTTGGAATTACTTTAATCTAACGGGTGCTTTCACAATGAGTGCTCATGTGTGAAATGTGATCCTGCTCTATTAAACTGAGGCAAGATATACAAAATCATTTGGAGTGTTTGTTTATTGCTTATATCGTGAGTGTGACTTCTCTCTTTGTTTTTTTTTTCAGAAGCTCCAAGTTCAATTTGCAGCAAATGTCAAATGTGAATAGATTTTATAGAATCAGCACCTCAGCGTGTTAATATTAAGACTTTGTAGCTCTCTTATAGATAAATGAAATTCTCAGTCACTGATTTCAGTGGCTTCTTTTGCACCTGCATATCATTATTTTTAGCCTATTTTATGGGGTCTCTAGTTTTTCAACCATTTGCCCATGAATTTATTCGTTCACCTTCATATGGTATTCAGAAGGTGACTGTTCACATCTTCTTCTAGCTGTATTTTTACAGCTACAGGATAATCTCTCACAGACAAGAAGAGCAGTAACTACAATAATAAAGAGGTCGCTATTCTATACTATTCTCTAAAAGAGTGACACGTGGCAAATTTAATAAATACACATATTTGAGGTTAAAATTAAACCTGTTCTTTTATTATGTGAGCCCTAAAACGTATAATCTGTCATTAAAGTGCGATTGATGTTCCTGCTGACAGTGAGAAAGCCTTATTTGTGGAATACTTCTTGACAGAGTGCACTTGTTGCCGGGATAAAATCCTGGCAAATAACCCGTACACAACTATCAGAAGATAAACAATGTATTACTTTGTTATTATAACAATTTTGCACAAAGCTCTTCATAATTTGCCTCTTATTTTTCTGACACTGAGTTACACGCCCATGGCAGAATTCTTCTATGCATCTCACTTATTTGGAGAGACATTTGGACACAGTGTGTTGCGTCTCATTTGACATGTTTTCATTGGATAGAAATTATGCTTGGCTGATCAACTAAACACCATTTCATCTTCCAAGATTTAGCCTACACTTTTCCATCAATAATGTGTGTTTTCCAATTTAAATGGATTCTTTGTCTTCACTGATTTATTTTAGGGTTGTTTTTCTGTTGCTTTCATTTTCAAAAATGTTTTAATAATGGGAGACAAAAATTTTTTTTTACTGTTTCTTTTCTAGTATTTAGATCCAGCATTTTTGAAGACAGTGTGCTATTATATAATGGTGGAAATTAAAAGGAAAAATGCTGCAATTTACAAAAACAACATTTCACAGGAGTGGCAAAATAATACTTCAAAAGGGATTAAAAAAAATAAAAACAAATTATTTAAAGTAATCATCACTAATTCTTCCAACTGTACAAAGCTTTATAAATATAGTATTATAGCTACATTGTGGAACCTCAGAGTTCTATTCCTGTATTTCAAAGTATGTCCACTAAGTTACAACTATGTGTATTTAATAGGTTTATAAACTGAACAAAGGGAGCGTGTGCACATAAGGAAAAAAAATGAAGGAATTGTTTGTCTTGCCAAGCACATGAAACTTTCAATTATCATTTACATTCCACAGAAAACAGGTCAGTGATCTGTTCGATCTTGAGAGTTCCGTAAAAGTGTGAGCAGGTGAAGCTTTTCCCTGCTGACTTTGAATTGACAGAACTTTGCAGTTAAACATGCAGAGGTGCAAATTTTTTTATCATTTTCCTTAGTTGTTAAAAATGATGGACAAATGATAGCTGAGATGAATAAAATACATTGCACTCATGAAAACTAATCATAGATCACTAAAATCTTGTTCAGCTTGAGGAATAAACAAACAACTTCCATTAATTCTCAATAACATACCAAAACATAATCATGCAAAAGTTAAAATACTTCACAAAACTAGTGAATACCTGCTAAAATCCCCATTTCATCAGTCTCATAGAAGCAGGTGTTTGCAGAGCTGGAAAGTTATACAGTCATAGGGGAGCATTTTTAATCTGTAAATCTATTTTCCTTCTTAGATCTTCAATAAGTACCTTGGATTTTCCTATTGTTTTGCATATTTGTCAATCCAATGAGTGCTGTCAAAAAATCCTTTTTATGCTGGCAAAGAGAAACGACCGCCTACAGTTAATCATGATCACTAACGAGAAGTTAATTGGCCTTGGCCTTGTCAAGTTAGAATATACCGTAGAACCTTAAGGAGAGTTCAATGAAATCATTAAAAGCCCTTCCATGACATTCACACCCACAATGATATGTATGAAAACTTCTAACCACAACTGTGCAGGACAGTTACAAGTACCTGAGTATCCAATTGCTCAACAGGAACCATCATAAGGATACAGAAAGTTCAGCCACAGCCAAATATCAATAGTATGACAAGTACTGAGAAGCCATCTGACTGATCCGAGCCATCAATACATACGTCCTACCGGCCATCAGATACCCAACTGGAATGATACACTGGCCAGCAGAGGAGATAGATGCAGCTGATGTGATGAGGAAATACTCCTGAAAAGCTGTTTGCTGTGTGCAGACTGTACAAATATGTCCTAGAGACTGAAGAAGTCACTTGGATGAGTGACAAAACATTTCTCTCACTGAAAATACTACATCCAGATAAACAGGATCAACCTTTTGGGTGTCCGAGAGAACATCCAGGATGTAAGATCCAAGCTGGAATGGCATATACTGATAGACACAACCAAGTGGCTGGGATAGCGTATGGCAGTGTTTCCCAACCTTTTGGACCCACGGCACATATTTCACACTAGAAAAATCATAGCGGCATAGTGGAATTGGCTCGGTTTGTCCCCAGTATATCTTTTTTGCTTTCTTCTGACCACTACTCATGATATGCCTTGATCTGGGTCTGAGTTTTCTCCAGGACCCAGCTCAGACTGACTATTTTTTCTTTTCAAATATTTATCTGTTGCTATTACGCACTGCATGGTCTCACTCGCAGCATGACTATTATGTAATTTCTTCTTCGTCTTGTTCTGTTTTACTGGCAGTTGGCAACCCATTTAATTAGAGCAGGCAGTTGTACTGCCCTCTAGTGGCAGAGAATGTAATTGTTCTCCCGTTACTCAAGCCAGTCATTTAGAGTACTAATCAGGTGGAACCAGATGATCTTCCATGGCACACCTGATCATTTCTCACGGCACACCTATGTGCTGCGGCACAGTGGTTGGGAAACACGGGTGTACATGAACACTAGAATCCCAAAGTCAGCAGATTTCTGTTGTTTGGTGAATCTTTGTCCATCTGTACTTCTGAGAAACACCTAATACGTAATTATCCACTTGTTGCCAATGAATCTACTTTGTTGCAAATATGTTTCTCCCCTGTGTCCATCACACTATTTTGTTCCTTCACTTGCTTTATAGCAGAGATAAGTAAAAGCAAAAGGAAAACAATTAGTGTATTTGTCAAAAAGTAAAAATCTCACTGAACAACAGCAGTCAGTATTTCAACAAGCACAAGTGCTTTAAAAGGAATTATGTATTCAGCAGCATTGTCTTCCAAGTCATTTGCATTTGTCTGTGAAGTTTATAAAAAAAATGTATTGTAGGGGAGGCATAATTTTTCTGAATATGCTTTTCCTGCCCTGATGGATTTCCATCAAACTGGGTTCTTTTTCACTGTGGCAGAAGTGAGTTAAACTGTCGATGTTAAGCAAGTTGTGTCATCATGACCTTTCATTCTACTGCCACTGTTATTGTATGTTCAGCAAAGCTCTTTACTGAGGTTCAAAGATATATATATTTTTAGAAACAAAACTGTAATCTTCAAATATTTGTGTTGATCCAATGAACATGAAAATCAATCTTACACTACTCTTGTCAGTCTTCTGTCCTTGAACCATATATTGACTCCCTGCCATATCCCAGTAGTACTCTTCTCCAGCTCATTCTACATAATATCATCTGTAGAAAGCAAAAGCCAACACAGAGAAATAGAAGAAATGGCTGAAATGGAGAAGTCCTACCAATGGCTGGAGAAAACTGAACTGAAAGACAGCACAGATGCATGAATCATGGCAGCATAGAAACAACCTCTAAGCAAAAGATCAATAGAGGCAGGGGTTTACCACAGTCAGTGTTGGGGAGTAACGGAATACATGTACCGCCGTTACGTATTTAAAAT
>NW_024582535.1:145793-163807 GCF_018398535.1 Haplochromis burtoni | reverse complement strand
TCATTGAGTAACGTAACGGAATACGTTACAGAATACATTTTGGGGCATGTATTCTGTATTCTGTAATGGAATACATTTTAAAAGTAACCTTCCCAACACTGACCACAGTAGATAAGACTCCATGTTCATGCTGTGTAAAGACGCCCCTGAGACTATCCAGAAGAGTGCTAGATTCTAGCAGGCAGGGCATACATGGTACGCCAAAACCAAGTGGTTGGCACAGTATACAGTACAGGAACATCTGTGCCGAGTATGACCTGGTGGTCCCAAGGTCAAAATGAGATATGCGCCCTAGGGTGGTCGAGAATGAGCAGGCTAAGATCCTGTGGGACTTCAAGATAAAAACAGACAAACTGGTGATAGCTAACAATCAGAGATAGTAGTGGTGGACAAGCAGAGAAAGACAGCCATAGTAATAGATGTACTTCATTTCTAAACATTTCTAATCCTATTTATTCTGGTCACTCCCAAAGAAAATAGTAACATCTTCAACTCTGCCACCTTCTGCTCTTCCTCCTGTCTTTTTTTCAGTGCCATCATTCCAAATCGCACATAGCATAGCAGGTCTCACTGCCATTTTGTAAACCTCCCTTTCCTTCTTGCCACCATCCTTCTGTCCCAAATCACCCCAGAGACTCATCTCCACCCACTCCACCCTCCCTGCACTCTGTTCTGTTCTTCCCGTCTCTTTTAGACTGTCCATTGCTTTGGATAGTTGACCCCTAAGTATTAAAAATAATACATTTTCATTCCCTTTACTCCTTGTAGATTCAGTGTTACACCTGTTTCCCTCACACACAAATGCATTCTGTCTTGCTTCTCCTTACTTTCAATCTTCTTCTTTCCAATGCAGACCTCCAGCTCTGCAGGCTCTCTTCCACCTGCTCCCTACTCTCACTGGAGATTACAATGTCATCTGCACAGATCAATGCTTTCTCTAGACATAGTACAGTTCCTTAGGACCTTCAGTATTCTTCCTTATTAACGCTGTCAAAGCAAATTTTGTATCTATAGTGCTGTTTCTCAGTATGAAACCAAACTCCTGCTTGCTCATCATAACCTCTCTTGCTAATGTAGCTTTAACAGCTCTTTCCTGTATCTTATATATTGATTGTTAAAGCCATCATACAGACTACTATCCCCTTAGGAGGGGCCTATGGGTACATCTTTAACCATCTTACAGTGCAGTGATAGCAGCCATTGCCCAGCTCCCTGAATGGTACTCATGACCATTGATCAATGGTCATGACAATTTGCATATTAATGATCACCAAATGACCTCTGGGGGTGGCTGTAGCTCAGGAGTTAGAGCAGGTCATCTGGTAATTGGAAGGTTGGCAGTTTGATCCCTGGCTGCTCCAGTCTCCATGCCAAAGCATGCCTGGGCAAGATACTGAAGCCCAAGTTGTTCTTTGATGCATTTATCGGAGTGTGACTGTATGACTGTGGGACTGTTAAATGGAAAACCCTTACGCGTAGAAAAGTGATTGTAGGTCAGTTTGAGAGGTTTTGAGTGCTCAAGTAGAATAGAAAAGCGCTATATAATGACGAGTCAATTTAGAATTTCAACCTGCTGAGACTGAAGAAGTCACTTGACAAGTAATGAAACACTTCTCCCATTGAAAACCCAATATCAGGATGAAGAAAATAAACTTTCTGGGATTTCCTTACCTGGATGACTGAGCACCCATCACACATGTCAACAACTCTTGAATTGGTGTCCATGGATATCCAGAGGGAAAAGTATAGGATCATACAGGGAGTGCAGAATTATTAGGCAAGTTGTATTTTTGAGGAAAAATTTTATTATTGAACAACAACCATGTTCTCAATGAAACTAAAAAACTCATTAATATCAAAGCTGAATGTGTTTGGAAGTAGTTTTTAGTTTGTTTTTAGTTTTAGCTATTTTAGGGGGATATCTGTGTGTGCAGGTGACTATTACTGTGCAAGAGAGTATGAGCGTGCAGCGTTTAAAGCGTGGAAGTACTGACCTTACTTTGAGTTTGATTCCATAAAAAGTGACAAAAACATTAGCGAAGAAAACTTCTTTTTACAGCGAAAAACCCCTGAACTTCCGGGCAAGAACCGAGTGCGCTACCACATAATGGGAAATTCACAGAGAAACTCGCGGATTCTTCAACTGACCTGCGGCACACCTGCACCAGGGTAAACCTCTGCCTACCCCACTCCTGCTTTACAGGTGAAAATAGAGCAACAGGACTGCTGAGTCTTTGATTTTATTTATTTTCTGCTGTGTTTTACTTGCATCTATTTGAAAGAGTGAGTGTAAACACAAAAAATATTTTATTTTATGTGCTGGAATGTGCAGAAAATAGGTTTAAATGTTAAACAAATTTCTTCCAGTCAGAGAATGTTGCATATAATTTAATTTTTGCTTGATGCATAAAGTTAAAAGATTAAAACTAATAAAACAAGTTAAAAAGAGACTTTTCCATTTGATTACATTTTGTATGATGGATTATGCAGAAAAAGTAGAATTGGGCTGAAAGATCTATCGCTTTATCACCTATTCAGGTTGTAAATCATGTTTTTAAAAAGTAACTAAGTAACTAATTACTTTTGAAAATAAGTAATCAGTAAAGTAACGGGATTACTTTTTGGGAAGTAATCAGTAATTAGTTACTGATTACTTTTTTCAAGTAACTTGACCAACACTGCTATTCACTCTGGATCTCCCCAAGGATTAGGATCTTAACTTATTGTCATTTTGCTTTCCTCTTATTTCTCTCTCTCTCTCTCACACACACACACACACACACACACACACACACACACACACACACACACACACACACACACACACATTCTCTCTCTCTCTCTCTCTCTACTCTCTCTCTCTCTCTCTCTCTCTCTCTCTCTCTCTCTCTGAAAGAATCATTTATCTGTTGGGTAAAAGCCTTAACCATTTCTAACTTTCATTTTTCATTTGTTCCACTGTTGAATGTTCCTTCTGATTGGTAGTTGGTTTCTAGTGTTTCTAGCCTCTAAATCTGATCAACATAACGAGCCTTGAGCACCACCCACTCATTTTCACCAGCTCAGAAGTACCTGGCCCTGAACAGGCACTTCTTTCTTCCTCAAAACAGCCCTGAAAGAAGTCCTTCAAATTAGTGAGTTTCCCACTTTATGAACACACATGGACCACTGTTCACTGTTTGCTTCAATAGCATGTCAAAAGTTTAATCCATCCTGATAGATATTTCATTTATTGAAGATAGTAGTACATGCATTCTTGGTTCCCATAGAGTTTATCCTATTGAATAAAGGTTAAATAAAAATTTAAAAAATATATTTGCACATTAAAACTATATATACCTATAATTACTGACCATTGTATTAGCCTGTTAAGAAATATACTCTAAAACACTTCTTCAGTAAAGACTCAGAGAAGAGAAACACACAGAACTTCTTGCTAGCAAGGGCAGCCTCCAGAACTGAGACTCGCACTGAGAAACTGCCCCGGTCTTTATTTATACTTCAGTGAGCGTTTGTTCCTTACATTGGAATGTGGAGTGGTGTGGTGTGTGTGTGTGTGTGTGTGTGTGTGGGTGTGGTGCAGAGTGTAGCCCATAAACGACTTCCCTTAACCTGCTGGTCTGGAAAATCCAACAGTTCATCTATATGTAAAGAAGCACTTAAACTAAAACTGACATAGCTACGTTAATCCTACCGTAAAACAATAAGACAAGGTACGACCTCTCTCATGCTCCTAGGATGTGGGGGTGAACACCCTAGAATGTTACAGACCTCCTAGGATGAGACATTCTTTCAATATGCCACCAACTATATACTTCTACACACAAATGATTACATGCAGCATTCTACCATATGCAAACTTATATCATTAAAAGATTATACTGACTACTAAGTACAATTTTCCATTGTTCTTGTATGTAAGTAAAATATTATGCGGTTAATCATGAGTTTTAGACATGGCAATATACACGTTACAAAGACACAAAATAAAAGTAAAAATATCCCAACTCCGATGAGTAGTCTTTTTAGCACCTGTAACCAGGAGCCAGTGTAAAGCCAAGAAAACCAGTCACTTGTATCACTTACATAGTCCTGATTTTGGGCCTGCTGGATCTGTCTCAAAACATTTTAATGAGTGTACATCGTCTTTATGTAAGTGCAGCATGTGTTATTGAAGAGGACGCAAAGTCCCCCTTTCTCTGCTAGTATCATGGAGTAATTCTTCCCTGGAAAACAAGAGAAGACAAGATCTGGAAGTGAAATCAAACTTCACACCTATAAACAATTATATCATAAGAGTAATAAGCATTCAGCATCAGCAAGACAAGTGTCATGTGCAGGTTTTCTCAAATCAGTAAACTACAATTATTTCCATAATTTGCCTCAGACATGGATCATCCCATGTACTCAGTCAACATTAATGTAATCGGTGACTTCTCTTAAGCAAAGTCACTCCACTCATCAATCACTATGAGCTCAAAAGTGGCCAGCTAATGAGCACCATATTAAACTATTCCATAAACACTGCATCTCTTATTTGTTTTTCTCATGTCACTTGTCCGCTTCTGCTGAATCCTCTACATGTGTCAGAGGTTGTGTGTGGAGGCGTGGAAGAGATGACCCAAACGCAGGACTCACGGTGCAGAAATGAAGAGGATTTATTGGAGCGGGTGAATGAACAAAGCAGGAACGATGGAGTGGCTGGCTGACTAACTGAACATACAGACGGAGAGACAACATTAACATCAATGACACGACAAAGAACTGGTGAAACAGAGGAACTTAAATACACAGGTTGAATGATGACAATGATTGGAAACAGGTGAGTACAGGGCTGAACATAATCTGACTAATGACACGAGAGACAAGCTGACACGGGGAAAAAACAGGAAGTGAGAACATTAATGTGGCGAACTAAACTGAACATGAACAAACTGAAATCACTGGGTCAACGACCCAGGAACCCTGACAACATGTATTCTTAGAAAAACAAACATTAGCAATACACATTGACCGTGGTCAGACCGTGGTCAGACGGTGGTCAGACGCAGGTCGACAGGTTCCAGAGGTGCCATAAAAAGACCATAAAGTTAGCCATCCATAGCTGTGGAAAGAATGTTATTCACATCATCAAAGTAACCTTCACATTTTCCCAAAAACACAGTGTAACAGCATCACCAACTCATAACCTGTAAACACAGTTTTCTTCACACATAAACCCAGAAATCCTGTAGTAGAGAAACATTAACTAGTCCTCTTATAAATCACATGATCAAACACATGAAGAACTGTAATGCTGTAGAAAAGAAAATGCAAATGTTAGCGCTGCGCAGGCGTATGCATACTTTGTCACAGTTACCTCTGTAAGCAACACAAGATAGTGAATAACACCCCTGGTAGATGCACAGACACAGAAAGTGGCATTTAAAAGGTTAAATCATCACGCAACCTCGAATGTTGCTGTCATCTTTCTGCTCCTGTAAAAAGAAACACATAAATTCATCCACCCTTTTGTCCTGTCTAGGTGGAGGTTAACCTTGAGTCGTGGTCAAACCTTGTCAGCTTTTGTCAGCTTTTACCAGTCAGTTTTTTTTCTCTTTCACTCATTCATTCATACATTCTTTCTTTCTTTGCTGATAGTGGAACCTATCATCGCATTTAGTTTCCACTCTCAGCAAAATGACGTCATTTCAAAAAGAAAAAGAAGAACTTTAGATCGGATTACCTCGCTGAATCCTTTTTAGGGAGGGACTCTCATTTTCTAATTGTCCCAAATAAGTGGCTTTCTCCTGAGCCCATTTTAATGTGGAGAAACTCACTTGTAACGGTTTTCTCGACAGGTCGTATAGCACTTTTAATTCCCGACGTGCAGATCTGCTTAAAGAAAAGAAATAGACAAACAAAATCAGTGCCTGTTCAAAAGATAAAAATGAAAAATAACAGAGATTATCAAACAAAACTTTCAGTGCACTGTGAAAGTATCAAAATAAAAAGGCCTTGTTAAGTCATGACACAAGCTCCTCATCTCAGGAGGGTAAATCATACCATTAGCATGGTTTATCATACCATCATACTAATTGGCAGGCTCAACTTCACAACAAAAGAAAAATCATCAGCTAGATTCACTCCAAACCAACCATCAGCTGCACAACACACAACATAAGCCTAATGTCTTATTAGCTATGAGTTTAATCCCCAGGTCTGTGCTCTTCACTCATTTAGGCCACAGATCTATTTTATTCAGTTTTCCTTTTTCCCTCATCATAAAACGTGTACATGTTGTCATGCACTTCACAAAAGAAGTTTGTTCTTATGTATTCAGAGTTGTGTATCTAGGTACAGGATTCACTCGCACATCAAAACAGGAAACTCAGTGTTTTAGAGTCTCCACTCAACACACAACAAACTCCAACACATCTCATTCACTCGTGCTAGAATTCAGTCACCTTTCCTTAATCTAAGAACGATCAACTAATTTGCATATCAGCTATTAACCCACTAAGATGACAGGACAACAGAAATGCATGTTCAAAATGTTATCACAAAAATAGAATTTCCCTCATACAGTAAATTACTTGTGCTGCATCAATCAAGCAGGAAGCATCTCCCAATTTACTATATCAACGACTAAATTTATTGTCTGATCACTGGTTGGTCAAACCAGAATCTTTTTTCCCACAAAGTTAAACTGTTGTCCTGCAACCTAGAGAGTCAATTTTTTGCATTGGATAAATTCAGCATTTGATAACAAGTGTCTGCTAAATTTACACTATTTTAACACTGATGAAAGATAACAAGCTAATTTTCATTGCATGTGTGTTTGTGTTATTAGGCAGGTTTAATGCATGTCTGTGGAGCTGCATATCCAGCAGAGCATGTTCTTAAAGCTGCCTTTCCTACACATTTCTCTGCTATTATTTAATCATTTTGTAACTGATGTGCTATGAGTCCACTGATCTTTGCATCACTTCTCATCACACTAAGTGACTTGGACAAGATGATAAACAGACTCACATGCTTAAGATGTTGTCTAATCTTCATGAGCTCTCTTGTGTTTGGAAGTGTTAGCTACACAGCAAATCCAGCATGTCCAAATTAACACTGTCGGATTTGATTTCAACACTATTAAAGTGTCTATATGGGTCCACACCAGAGAGTGTTAATTTAACTCTTTTTGGAGAGTTGGTACGTTAACTCTGATTTAGTGTTAAACACCAAATCTGTCTGGAGTTGATAATTTAACACTTGGTGTTAAGAGTTTATATATTAACTCTCAAAGAGTATTTTAGTTTAACTACGTAAGAGTTATCTTCTAATTCATTCTAAAAAGCGGGAATTTTACTGTTCTGAACTTCTAGAAATTTCTTTTGGAAATAAACATTTACTAAAAAGATGCAATGGTTTTTGAAAAACATTTATTCTGAACTGTGCACCACAATTTCAAAACATTTTCTGAAAGATGTAACAGTATACATGTTCTCACTTTCATTAGAATTTTGTTTATCAAAAGGTCTGACATGGTAAATGCAAATAACAGCATTCTCATCACTTATTTCTTCAATACAATATGCATGTCCTTCATTCATCCCTTTGTGGAACTTCAACGCACTTCTGCTCTCCCCCATATTCCATCTTCACAAGCATATCCTGTGCGGAGATTGAATAAAAATTAGTTGACACTAATTAATGGCACAAATAATCCAGTAAACAATTGCAGCACAGTAAAAAAAAAAAAGGAATCCTCTTTGAGCCATTACTTGTGTAAAGTATTTTCCCAAAAGACAAGGACACAGGCAACAGGTAATACTGAACTAAATGTAAAACCTCAACCTTTTTCATTTTTACCTAAACCGTGTGCACAAAACTCTGGAGGGATCTATGCTAACGTAGAATCCAGTCAGGACGTCTGCTACTGCTGTTTGCTCGTTTTTTTTTTTTTTTTTTGGGCGATCGTTAGATGTGGTATCATTTAGGTAGGGTATCGTTTAGGTTTTATCCGATACCGGTGCCAAATCGGTACTTTTGAAACGGTGCCGGTGCTTAAACGGTGCTCAAACCGGTGCTTAAAGAATGGAGAACACAAAATTGGTCCAAAAACCTCTCATGTTCAGCTGGTTTTTGTAAAAAGATAACAATGTTAGCCTTTTCTGCAGCTATGGGGCATATATGGTATCACTCTTGGCTGGAAGCAGTGCTTAAACAATGGAAAAAACACAAACTTTGTCCAAAAACCTCTCATGTTTAGCTGTTTCCCTCTTTTTCTTTGGTCATTTTAGCCTTTTTGGCCAGGGTGAAGGGAGTATCTGCCATCAAACAAGAAGACAGCCGCATGTAGCTATGATGATGTTTGCTAGTTCACCTTACATGCATTAATGTAATAACGTGGTTAGCCTACTCAACGTAAATTACACACGAACAACATTAAGCTACTCACGCAGAGAAGAACGGCTGCTGCTGCATCATCATCCTCATCATTTCTGCTACACTGGCAGGGCTAGGGGCCAGGACTCTCCTCTTCGTGTTTTTGGGGGATATTGCTAACTCCGGGTCCGATAACAGGCAACCCACGCACAGTAGATGTGCTCGGTGTGAGGTCTCGCAGCAAGCTATCATACGGCGCATTTCTGGGCTTTTAAAAAAAACGCTATGCGTCGCCAGGTGTTTCATCGGATTTGAGGTGTTACCTCCTTTGACAGTATCACAGTATCAGCTTAAAGCACTTGTTGCAGGCTGCTGAGTTTGCATATTTTGCTGTGAAGTACAGCCAGACTTTTGACCGCTTCGCCTTGGGCATTTTTAATCTGTAGCTCTGCTCTAAAAGAACGTACGTACCTGGCCCGCCTACTATCCTCGGAAACGTAAAATGATTGGCTAGAAGTGTATCACAGCTCAGGAAAAAAAAGCACCGAAATAAAGCACCGAAATGTGCGCTGCTTTTCGGTCTGGTTACTACCGTTTATGTCAGAACCGGTGCCATCATGGCACCGGACACCGGTACCCATCCCTAGCGATCGGTTTTCAGGCTTCAAGTAGCACCATTATACCAACATTTCACATTCTAGACATTGTTTTAGGTGTATTTGACCAAAAGTTTGACTGAAAATTCACATGCAAGCTTTTTTTCAAGGCTGTGGTATTTGCCCGCAAACAATACCTTTCAGCTAGCTAAAACAGAATATTATGCTATCAGCGAGCAACATGGCTAATGCCTTTCACACAGCTTTGTCTCAACTCCAAAGAGCCACAGAAGTAAAAGCTCATAATAATAATTGAAACAATCTTTGAAAAAATGACTTACCAAGCATGGCAAACAACTCAAATATGTAGAGCAAAATGTTCTGAAACGGCTTCACTTCAGCTTCGATTGGAGCCGTGCTGGGGGCGGAGTCTGTGAATTTACTCTATTGGTGTCATAGCCCCTCTAGGAGTTCAGAGTTAAGAGGTCAAGAGTTAATGTTTCCATTGTAACACCTCCAGATTTGACAGAGAAACACTCATTTTTAACACTCGATTTTAACTACTATCATTTTACACCTCAGAGTTACATTAAAAGAATGTGACTCTGCTTAGAGTAAAATTAACTCTACTTTTGCAAGGAGACTATTAACACCAAAACATTTAACACTTTTGAATTTGCTGTGTATAGGGTTAATGCATGTTCTGCTTGTGTGTGTGATTTTGTATATGTTTCTTTTTGCAGTGTTTCAGACTCCTTCACAATTTTCCCACTTAAACAGTCAGTTTTGTTTTTCCCAGGTTTGCTAACCCAAATTTTGATTTCCCACATTAAACACCAGCACTCCTCTGTGTTCTACTTACTCTCACTCTGTTGTCCTCTCCCACTTCAACAGTCCAATAGCCGGCAGTTCTCCTTCAGCTTTGTCCTGTGTTCCACTGTCTCTTCTTGCCATTTTCTCCAAAGGTGGCAAATGTCAAACTCCAACAGTCTCCTCAGTTCTCCTCAAACGTTCTTTTCACATGCACAGTGAAGTTGCAGCTTGTTGGAAACACAGTGCCATTCATCCAATCAGGCAGGATGATGGGTTTGCTCTTCTTCTCTGATGCTGTTTGTCCACACTGCTGCTGCTTGCTGGGACTCTTTGCTCAGGACTTTGCTGCTGTCTCTTTATCTGCCATGTTATTGCTCTTTGGAGCTGCATTCCTTGTCTTCAGGGAGGAGTGAGAGCTCGCTTGTGAGGTTGAGAGACACATGGTGCTGTAAATAAGTCAGCCAGAAACTTGGCCTGAATGTTTCCAATGATGTTAAACTATAACTTTCTTCCGACCGCTGCATGTGGAAAATTGATTCAGGTCTGCTTTTCACCTGAAAGTGACAAACTAAGACATTTTCATTATTATCATCACTGCTTAATCAACACACATCTCTCTCTCTGTGTTTTTGTGAACAGTCCTTTCTTAAAAGCAGAAAATGAGATTGTAGTTGTTCTTGGCTGATCAACACAAAACCTTTTTCCTATGATTATTTTTCATCTACAATGTAAATTTTGTCTCTTTTTCACTCTTTTTTTTTTTTTTTTAAATAGCTGGTGACCTGCAGAATCACCGCTCTCACAATCAGAGGCAATTACTTTTACACAGCGCACAAAAACACTGTGACGTCAGACACATTCACACTCACTTTTTCATCTGCGTAAATAAATCACATGGCTGATGATATGTGCCATGGTGATCCATAAATATGATCACCAGTTTATTTAACTATTTTTCAACCCAACAAAACAAATAAACAAAAACATGATGCTGATGCTATGAACACTCTACACACATGAGTCAAGATGCAGGAAAACTGCTCACGGAAACGCTGCACACTCCAGTTATCACAGTTATCATAGTTCTGTTTCCCTCTCTTTGATGAGTTCTCAGCCAGCTCTCGATCTGATAATGTGTAGCTTGCTCATCAGCTCAGAAGAGACCGCAACGCAACCTCACACAGTGGTTGCGTGCTTTGCCCCACACAGTGGCAAAGACTTGCACTTTCATATTCAATTCAGCTTCTCCAGTAGTTTTCAGCTGTTTCATACAGGGTTCAGCATATTAGTCGTTTTCATAGGTGTGCTCTATATGTGAACCAAGACGACAGTCTTTCAAACAGGTCAAGTGCCTCTATGCACATCATTAGTTTAAATATTTACCTATTTTACTTCATATGTCATTGTACTGAATTTGAGCAACCCTAAGCTTAATGCAGATTTCTATTAACAACTGGTTAAATTAATGGTCTGGAGCACCGGCTGTTGTTGATCAGGGCAATCTAAAGAATCTGCGTTTTTTTTTTTTTTTTGCTTTTTGTGGATTTCTCCACCTATTTGCACTTATTTTACCTGCTCCGGTTTGTTGTTTTTCTAACCATTCCTCATCAGGTGTTAATTTTACTTGTTTATCCCCCATTTTCAAAGATTTTGCTGGGCCGTCGCTGGCACGCTTGACTTCAGAGTGGTTTACTGATACGGCCTTCGACTTCACCCTAACGGTGAAGCGGTATCAGTTTTATGAGATGAAACTCAACCGTTCTCCTTTGTCACCAGTACGTGAGCCTCAGCAAAGAAAACAAAAATGGAAGTAGTTCAGCAGCGTATTGTGCTGTAAAATCAACTTACTTCCAGACACATACACACACATAGACATTTGCGCGCTAATTTGTCACGAGATAATTTCAGCTACCTCTAAAACTGGTCAAAACACAGTTCCTTTTGGCGAACTTAAACCTATTTTATCACATTTCTTTAAACCTTTGCGGCCGTTTTATATACCAAAATAGTGTTTCTCCCCCTCCGACTTCTCACTGGTGGTTCAGATCATCGGACTGAATCCCACCGCCGTGGACCAGATTATAACACCGGCCCAGACCCGAATTTAACGTCCTGGGGCTCTCTCCTCATCCAAGAGGGCTGTGCACAGGCTTCGGTGCTGGCTCCCCACGGCGTCAGGAATCAGTGCTGGATCTTGGAACAGAGTCACAGATAACAATTCTGATATTTTCTGCTCCGGCTACGAAGGACCAAATAATGTTAGGGAAAATGTTCTAAAACACTTCTTCAGTAAAGACTCAGAGAAGAGAAACACACAGAACTTCTTGCTAGCAAGGGCAGTCTCAGTGACTCGCACTGAGAAACTGCCCCGGTCTTTATTTATACTTCAGTGAGCGTTTGTTCTTTACATTGGAATGTGGAGGTGTGTGTGTGTGTGTGTGTGTGTGTGTGTGTGTGTGTGGTGGTGGGTCAGAGTGTGGCCCCATAAACGACTTCCCTTAACCTGCTGGTCTGGAAAATCCAACAGTTCATCTATATGTAAAGAAGCACTTAAACTAAAACTGACATAGCTACGTTAATCCTACCGTAAAACAATAAGACAAGGTAATATACTTCTAAACACAAATGATTACATGCAGTATTCTACCATATGCAAACTTATATCATTAAAAGATTATACTGACTACTAAGTACAATTTTCCATTGACAGAGCCCTTTGTGTTTGTGTTTAGTGCAAAACAAAAAATGTTAGCATGGCCATGCTAAACCGAGACAAGTAAATAATTAGCTCAAAGCTCCTGTGTGCCTCTGGTGTAATTTTATACTTTGTAGTTTAAACCAAAAACCACATAAACTAGACCATATTCTTATTTTTATCCTTTTACCTGGTAGTTTGAAACACATTTTTACATATTTTTATGTAACTCTCTAACCTTATATTTCTATATTTTATTCAGCAGAATAATAATTATAATAATAATTTAGATTGGGCTGTTGGCCAGATCTCCTTCAGAGGACAGCATATGTGATGTCAGTGAGAGTAACCTTGTTTTAAAAAAGCCTTACAAAAAACAATTAGATTAAAAAGAAAATGGCATTAAAAAGGAGGCAGGACAGAAACACAAAAATGAAGGTAATGACTGAGTGGGTAAGGAGAAGTGTAGCCTATGCGCGTGTGTATCCCATATTCTACAAGCAGTGATATTAACTCTTGTATTAAGATGATAATTCCTCATTTTATTCCACTAGAGATTTCTTAATGACCCGCCTCCCTCTCTCTTCTCATGCTGTCACTCTCTCTGCTTTAATCCCATTTTGTTTCCTCCCTTATTGCCTACTTATTCCCTCTCATTTAGCTCTGATTAAAATGTGTTCACTGATCCTCCTCTACCCCTATTCCTACCCTCATTTTCCCTTTCTTCATCTCTACACAACATTATCTCAGATAATTTATTCTTTCAAGCCCTGCTGTCCCTCAAAACATTCAAAGCAACATCCAAAATTCTACCAAAGTTCAATTAGAGAGTTGACATAGCACCCAGACTTTAGTTTTCTTTACTGATACAATTTTATATATTTATTTATTTTTGCAGAACAGAGACCAAGGCCTTATTACACAGACTGAGTTTAACAAACAAAAGTTATCTTTCTGTTATCTGGTTTCACCCAAACATTGACAATCAGGCTTAGCAATCGCGAAAAGGTGCAAATCACAAAGTAAAACCAAGACTTTCCTTACATGTTAACATGAAAGGGATGGTGCTGTATGTGTCAGCTTTATGCACTTTGGTCAGAAAGACTCAAAAATAATACACCTGATATAGGGTGTTGATGTCATTAGACCACACCCCTTCTCATTACAGAGATGCACATCACCTAATATGCTTAATTGGTAGTAGGCTTTTGAGCCTATACAGCTTGGAGTAAGACAACATGCATAAAGAGGATGATGTGGACAAAATACTCATTTGCCTAATAATTCTGCACTCCCTGTAGTCAGCAAGTCAGCATCAATTGCAGAGTCCAATTCTTTCTATGTGAGCACACCAGTGGAGGTAGAGTGAATGGGGTTATAGCACTGGGAAAAGAGTGAGACAGAACCTACATCACCTGAAAACCTGCAGGCAAATCAATAAAAGATCAGAGTTCTGGCTTTGATTCAGCTGTTGACAGGATTCTTATGGGGAGCAGGTGGGGCTGGTAGTAACCTTAGTTTTCTGAGAGATATTCTGTCTTACCTTTTGAATGATCAAATGACTCCAGGGATGGATGAGGTACAGAGTATATTTAATTCAATCTACAACAAGAACAGAATTGTTCTACATTAAATCATTTACCCCAAATTATAGTGCATATTGTGCATGAAAACAACCTTTATTTAGTATATTTGTTAGTATGCACAGCTTGCCCTTAGGCCTATGTCACTTGCATAAAATGTATGTATGTGTGTGTGTGTGTGACTCACTTTAAATGTCACATAGTCCACAAATGTTAATGCATGTCAGATTTAATTTAATTTATTACTTCCCTTAAGACCAATAAGTAGTCATTGGAGTGCTTGACTGGAAATCAGAACATCTACTCAAAACAAGTTTCCGTTATAGGTTGCAGGCGCGTGTTACTTTGTAAATATATTATGTATATGTTCACAGTTTAAATCAATAATAATTGATTTCTGATTTATTAAAAATATCTCTTACCGTTTGCTGCCATGGTAAAAAGGTTTCCACAGAATGCAGTCCAGTAAAAAACAAACATTGCTTCAGTTCAGTTTATTTTGCAAGCAATTTTTCTTATGCATAGCATCTTAAAGTCCTGCCACAACATCTCAATATGATGTACTCGTGGATCTTTGATGGTTCATCTTGGAAAGTGGTTCTGACTCTCACTAGTCCACAGCCTCCTTCATTCTACTCAGCGTTTAATCTCAGGGTGCTGGATTTGGGATGAAAACCTTCATGTTTGGTAAGGAGCTTTCTTTTCTTGATGTCTCCTTTAGAAATCTGATTATCCCATCAGTGTATCCAATGACTGGGTGTAGGTGTTGATTGTCTGGACCATCTTTTTCCCATTCTGCTGACTACTCAGTACTTGCCTTATTCTCTGCAGGTATTTGGCGGTTGGAGCTTTTGCAGTAGCCTCTTTGTAGTTCCAATTTGCCTGTGGTATTCAAAGGTACTTATAGCTGTCCTCAGTGTCTACAATGTTAGCGTCTAAATAATGTTAGGGCCTGTTGCTGTCAAACTCTTCATATCTGAGACTCTTTATTGGACATCTGCCACGGTGGTGGATACTCGATCCTTCTCAGTGAGGTCGTTGTGGTCTGTTCTTAGGAGAACAACCCCACCAAGAGTCCATACCTCAGAGGCCTCAGGTATGAACAGCTTGTTGTACTACTTTCTTCATCACACTTTTCTGTGCTTTTGGATATCTAACTTCCCTCTGTTTTACCTTGGTCTTGGCCTCATCATCAGTCCCGGGTTGTCAACATCTGACGTGCACCTGACCTCACACTTTAATTAGTCAATTAATCATGTGCATTTGGATAGCCACACCTTGTTGTTTCATACCCTTTTCATTTCAAAAAGGGTATCATTAATTGGAGTCTGGTAAAAGGTTTCTTTTCCCACGACTACATCTATTTTCTGCAGGGATCAGGTTTTGGAATAAGTAGACAAAATAGACATTCAGAACGTACATCATGCCAGCAATGTTTCCAACATCACAGCTCCCAGCTGGCATTGCTGAGGTGGCAGCAGCTGTTTTACACTTGGACTTTTATAAAATTGCAGTGACCAGGTTACATCTCAGCTGTGTCCGCTGCTTCTTCTTCTTCTTCTTTTTTCTGTCTTTATCAGATTTGCAGGTTTGTTTGATGGCCGGTACACATAGAATACAATCACAGCTGATAGGATGAAACCTGCTCATAGAGGCATTATATTCCTTTAGGTCTGTCTGGATGTTTGTCCAAGTGTGTTAATGCTTTGGCATAATTATTTCTCTGATCCACTGATTTGTTTTTATTAACACCACATCATATTTTCATTCACTTTCCTGTTTGACTGACTACCAGAGATGGGCAGTAACACGTTACTGTAATCCGATTACTTTTGTAATGAGTACAGTAAGGGATTACTATTGCAAAAAAGGTAATTAGATTAACGTTACTTTCCCGTTAGCACACTGTGTTACTGCGTTACTAAAACCGTGATTCTTTTGTGAGTGTCTCATGACAATGACGTAAGCGAGTGCGACGTTCGTGGCAACAGCTGTGTGCAGATCAAGAATGGATAATATATTGAGTGCGGGGGAGAGTATGACCGTGCAGCGTTTAAAGCGCGGAAGTACTGACCTTACTTTGAGTTTCATTCAGTAAAAAGTGACAAAAACATTAGCGAAGAAAACTTCTTTTTACAGCGGAAAAACCCCTGAACTTCCGGGCAAGAACCGAGTGCGCTACCACATAATGGGAAATTCACAGAGAAACTCGCGGATTCTTCCACTGACTGCTGCGGCACACCTGCACCAGGGTAAACCTCTGCCTACCCCACTCCTGCTATACAGGTGAAAATAGAGCAACAGGGCTGCTAGTCTTTGATTTTATTTATTTTCTGCTGTGTTTTACTTATACCTATTTGAAAGAGTGAATGTAAACACAAAAACCTATTTTATTTTATGTGCAGGAATGCGCAGAAAATAGATTTAAATGTTAAACAAATTTCTTCCAGTCAGTGAATGTTGCATATAATTTTATTTTTGCTTGATGCGTAAAGTTAAAAGATTAAAACTAATAAAACACATTATAAAAAGAGACTTTTTCCATTTGATTACATTTTATATGATGGATTAGGCACAAAGTAGAATTGGGCTGAAAGATCTATTTCTTTATTACCTATTCAGTTTGTAAATCATGTTTTTAAAAAGTAACTAAGTAACTAATTACTCTTGAAAATAAGTAATCAATACAGTTACCTTTTTGGGAAGTAATCAGTAATTAGTTACTGATTACTTTTTTCAAGTAACTTGACCAACTGCTGACTACTGCTGCTTATGCACATTCTGTTTTTCCTTCTACGTTTTTGCTTTTCTATTTCTCTCTCTCTCTCTCTCTCACACACACACACACACACACACACACACACACACACACACACACTCTCTCTCTCTCTTTGAAGGAAAAAGAAACACTCTCTACAAATTTAATCTGTTGGGTAAAAGCCTTAACCATTTCTAACTTTCATTTTTCATTTGTTCCACTGTTGAATGTTCCTTCTGATTGGTAGTTGGTTTCTAGTGTTTCTAGCCTCTAAATCTGATCAACATAACGAGCCTTGAGCACCACCCACTCATTTTCACCAGCTCAGAAGTACCTGGCCCTGAACAGGCACTTCTTTCTTCCTCAAAACAGCCCTGAAAGAAGTCCTTCAAATTAGTGAGTTTCCCACTTTATGAACACACATGGACCACTATTCACTGTTTGCTTCAATAGCATGTCAAAAGTTTAATCCATCCTGATAGATATTTCATTTATTGAAGATAGTAGTACATGCATTCTTGGTTCCCATAAAGTTAATCCTATTGAACATGGTGATCACTTAACTTTATTTCTTTAAAAACATATATAACAAATACTTGCCCAGAACTCTCTATGTTTTCTGGAGACCGTTTTAACTTTGTACCTTTTAGTGTTTATGAAGTGCATAAAGCTTTAAAGGCTTTGGATCACAGAAAACCTCCTGGTCCAGACTTGATGGAACCTTATTTTTTCAAGATGGCAGCTGATTTTATTGCAGAACCACTCTCAATTCTATTTAATTTTTCAATTAAAACCAAAGAAATTCCAGCGGTTTGGAAATCAGCTTTTGTTTTGCCTTTATTGAAAGGAGGTGATCCATCGGTGTTGACTAATTATAGACCAATATCAAATTTGTGTGTTTTATCCAAAATCCTGGAATCTCTAGTTTGTGACCAGTTGAAAGAGTTTTTGTACTCTAATGATATTGTCTCCAAATTTCAGTCAGGCTTCAGGAAAAAACATAGTACTAACACTGCCACTATGAAAGTGATAAATGATATTATTGTGGCACTTGATAAGAAATTGCACTGTGCGTCACTCTTTATTGACCTTTCAAAAGCTTTTGACACTGTTGATCATGCAGTCTTAAAAAACAGACTGCTCAGCCTTGGATTGTCAGAACATGCATTAGCGTGGTTCTCAAATTATCTGAAAAATAGAACCCAGTG
>NW_024582535.1:105829-118212 GCF_018398535.1 Haplochromis burtoni | reverse complement strand
TACCTGAAAGTGACAAACTAAGACGTTTTCATTATTATCATCACTGCTTAATCAACACACATCTCTCTCTCTCTCTGTGTTTTTGTGAACAGACTTTTCTTAAAAGCAGAAAATGAGATTGTAGTTGTTCTTGGCTAATCAACACAAAAACCTTTTTCTTATTATTATTTTTTATCTACAATGTGAATTTTTTCTCTTTTTCACTCTTTTTTTTTCTTTTTTTAAATAGCTGGTGACCTGCAGAATCACCGCTCTCACAATCAGAGGCAATTACTTTTTACACAGCGCACAAAGACACCGTGACGTCAGACACATTCACACTCACTTTTTCATCTGTGTAAATAAATCACATGGCTGATGATATGTGCCATGGTGATCCATAAATATGATCAGAAGTTTATTTAACTATTTTTCAACCCAACAAAACAAATAAACAGAAACATGATGCTGATGAACACTCCACACACATGAGTCAAGATGCAGAAAAACTGCTCACGGAAACTCTGCACACTCCAGTTATCACAGTTATCATAGTTCTGTTTCCCTCTCTTTTATGAGTTCTCAGCCAGATCTCGATCTGATAATGTGTAGCTTGCTCATCAGCTCAGAAGAGACCACAACGCAACCTCACAGTGGTTGCGTGCTTTGCCCCACACAGTGGCAAAGACTTGCACTTTCATATTTAATTCAGCTTCTCCAGTAGTTTTCAGCTGTTTCATACAGGGTTCAGCATATTAGTCGTTTTCATAGGTGTGCTCTATATGTGAACCAAGACGACAGTCTTTCAAACAGGTCAAGTGCCTCTATGCACATCATTAGTTTAAATATTTACCTATTTTACTTCATATGTCATTGTACTGAATTTGAGCAACCCTAAGCTTAATGCAGATTTCTATTAACAACTGGTTAAATTAATGGTCTGGAGCACCGGCTGTTGTTGATCAGGGCAATCTAAAGAATCTGCGTTTTTTTTTTTTTTTTGCTTTTTGTGGATTTCTCCACCTATTTGCACTTATTTTACCTGCTCCGGTTTGTTGTTTTTCTAACCATTCCTCATCAGGTGTTAATTTTACTTGTTTATCCCCCATTTTCAAAGATTTTGCTGGGCCGTCGCTGGCACGCTTGACTTCAGAGTGGTTTACTGATACGGCCTTCGACTTCACCCTAACGGTGAAGCGGTATCAGTTTTATGAGATGAAACTCAACCGTTCTCCTTTGTCACCAGTACGTGAGCCTCAGCAAAGAAAACAAAAATAGAAGTAGTTCAGCAGCGTATTGTGCTGTAAAATCAACTTACTTCCAGACACATACACACACATAGACATTTGCGCGCTAATTTGTCACGAGATAATTTCAGCTACCTCTAAAACTAGTCAAAACACAGTTCCTTTTGGCGAACTTAAACCTATTTTATCACATTTCTTTAAACCTTTGCGGCCGTTTTATATACCAAAATAGTGTTTCTCCCCCTCCGACTTCTCACTGGTGGTTCAGATCATCGGACTGAATCCCACCGCCGTGGACCAGATTATAACACCGGCCCAGACCCGAATTTAACGTCCTGGGGCTCTCTCCTCATCCAAGAGGGCTGTGCACAGGCTTCGGTGCTGGCTCCCCACGGCGTCAGGAATCAGTGCTGGATCTTGGAACAGAGTCACAGATAACAATTCTGATATTTTCTGCTCCGGCTACGAAGGACCAAATAATGTTAGGGAAAATATTCTAAAACACTTCTTCAGTAAAGACTCAGAGAAGAGAAACACACAGAACTTCTTGCTAGCAAGGGCAGCCTCCAAACTGAGACTCGCACTGAGAAACTGCCCCGGTCTTTATTTATACTTCAGTGAGCGTTTGTTCTTTACATTGGAATGTGGAGGTGTGTGTGTGTGTGTGTGTGTGTGTGTGTGTGTGTGGTGGGGGTCAGAGTGTGGCCCCATAAACGACTTCCCTTAACCTGCTGGTCTGGAAAATCCAACAGTTCATCTATATGTAAAGAAGCACTTAAACTAAAACTGACATAGCTACGTTAATCCTACCGTAAAACAATAAGACAAGGTAATATACTTCTACACACAAATGATTACATGCAGTATTCTACCATATGCAAACTTATATCATTAAAAGATTATACTGACTACTAAGTACAATTTTCCATTGACAGAGCCCTTTGTGTTTGTGTTTAGTGCAAAACAAAAAATGTTAGCATGGCCATGCTAAACCGAGACAAGTAAATAATTAGCTCAAAGCTCCTGTGTGCCTCTGGTGTAATTTTATACTTTGTAGTTTAAACCAAAAACCACATAAACTAGACCATATTCTTATTTTTATCCTTTTACCTGGTAGTTTGAAACACATTTTTACATATTTTTATGTAACTCTCTAACCTTATATTTCTATATTTTATTCAGCAGAATAATAATTATAATAATAATTTAGATTGGGCTGTTGGCCAGATCTCCTTCAGAGGACAGCATATGTGATGTCAGTGAGAGTAACCTTGTTTTAAAAAAGCCTTACAAAAAACAATTAGATTAAAAAGAAAATGGCATTAAAAAGGAGGCAGGACAGAAACACAAAAATGAAGGTAATGACTGAGTGGGTAAGGAGAAGTGTAGCCTATGCGCGTGTGTATCCCATATTCTACAAGCAGTGATATTAACTCTTGTATTAAGATGATAATTCCTCATTTTATTCCACTAGAGATTTCTTAATGACCCGCCTCCCTCTCTCTTCTCATGCTGTCACTCTCTCTGCTTTAATCCCATTTTGTTTCCTCCCTTATTGCCTACTTATTCCCTCTCATTTAGCTCTGATTAAAATGTGTTCACTGATCCTCCTCTACCCCTATTCCTACCCTCATTTTCCCTTTCTTCATCTCTACACAACATTATCTCAGATAATTTATTCTTTCAAGCCCTGCTGTCCCTCAAAACATTCAAAGCAACATCCAAAATTCTACCAAAGTTCAATTAGAGAGTTGACATAGCACCCAGACTTTAGTTTTCTTTACTGATACAATTTTATATATTTATTTATTTTTGCAGAACAGAGACCAAGGCCTTATTACACAGACTGAGTTTAACAAACAAAAGTTATCTTTCTGTTATCTGGTTTCACCCAAACATTGACAATCAGGCTTAGCAATCGCGAAAAGCTGCAAATCACAAAGTAAAACCAAGACTTTCCTTACATGTTAACATGAAAGGGATGGTGCTGTATGTGTCAGCTTTATGCACTTTGGTCAGAAAGACTCAAAAATAATGACTACAGGGAGTGCAGAATTATTAGGCAAGTTGTATTTTTGAGGAATAATTTTATTATTGAACAACAACCATGTTCTCAATGAAACTAAAAAACTCATTAATATCAAAGCTGTAGTTTTTAGTTTGTTTTTAGTTTTAGCTATCTGTGTGTGCAGGTGACTATTACTGTGCATAATTATTAGGCAACTTAACAAAAAACAAATATATACCCATTTCAATGATTTATTTTTACCAGTGACACCAATATAACATCTCCACATTCACAAATATACATTTCTGACATTCAAAAACAAAACAAAAACAAATCAGCGACCAATATAGCCACCTTTCTTTGCAAGGACACTCAAAAGCCTGCCATCCATGGATTCTGTCAGTGTTTTGATCTGTTCACCATCAACATTGCGTGCAGCAGCAACCACAGCCTCCCAGACACTGTTCAGAGAGGTGTACTGTTTTCCCTCCTTGTAAATCTCACATTTGATGATGGACCACAGGTTCTCAATGGGGTTCAGATCAGGTGAACAAGGAGGCCATGTCATTAGTTTTTCTTCTTTTATACCCTTTCTTGCCAGCCACGCTGTGGAGTACTTGGACGCGTGTGATGGAGCATTGTCCTGCATGAAAATCATGTTTTTCTTGAAGGATGCAGACTTCTTCCTGTACCACTGCTTGAAGAAGGTGTCTTCCAGAAACTGGCAGTAGGACTGGGAGTTGAGCTTGACTCCATCCTCAACCCGAAAAGGCCCCACAAGCTCATCTTTGATGATACCAGCCCAAACCAGTACTCCACCTCCACCTTGCTGGCGTCTGAGTCGGACTGGAGCTCTCTGCCCTTTACCAATCCAGCCACGGGCCCATCCATCTGGCCCATCAAGACTCACTCTCATTTCATCAGTCCATAAAACCTTAGAAAAACAGTCTTGAGATATTTCTTGGCCCAGTCTTGACGTTTCAGCTTGTGTGTCTTGTTCAGTGGTGGTCGTCTTTCAGCCTTTCTTACCTTGGCCATGTCTCTGAGTATTGCACACCTTGTGCTTTTGGGCACTCCAGTGATGTTGCAGCTCTGAAATATGGCCAAACTGGTGGCAAGTGGCATCTTGGCAGCTGCACGCTTGACTTTTCTCAGTTCATGGGCAGTTATTTTGCGCCTTGGTTTTTCCACACGCTTCTTGCGACCCTGTTGACTATTTTGAATGAAACGCTTGATTGTTCGATGATCACGCTTCAGAAGCTTTGCAATTTTGAGACTGCTGCATCCCTCTGCAAGATATCTCACTATTTTTGACTTTTCTGAGCCTGTCAAGTCCTTCTTTTGACCCATTTTGCCAAAGGAAAGGACGTTGCCTAATAATTATGCACACCTGATATAGGGTGTTGATGTCATTAGACCACACCCCTTCTCATTACAGAGATGCACATCACCTAATATGCTTAATTGGTAGTAGGCTTTCGAGCCTATACAGCTTGGAGTAAGACAACATGCATGAAGAGGATGATGTGGACAAAATACTCATTTGCCTAATAATTTTGCACTCCCTGTATATTGACAAAGTTTTAGCTTACCTGAAGAAAGTAAGAAAGCTGGCAAAAACTCATACTGTATACGTTAACAAACTTATCAGTTTTGCAGCTCCTTCTTCAGGACAGAAAATACAATGAATCACAACTGAGCATTTCAGTATATTAATGTTTAAAGGATAGTTTTAGTAGGGTTTAAAAATCTGAAAGTGAGTAAAGAATCTGCCCGTCCATCTAGATCATGGGGGAAACCTAAGCAGAGAAAGCCAAAGTTCTCTTACACTAGCCACTTCCTCCAGCTCATCTGGGGGAACACATGGGGCGTGCCTAGGCCAGCCGAAAGATATTATTTTTCCAGCATTTCCTGGGTCTACCTTGGGGCCTCCTCCCAGTAACACTTCAGCCAGGAGGTGCCCAGGAGACATCCTAGGCAGATGACTAAACCACCTCCTTTTGATTTGAAAGAGCAGTGGATTTGCTCTGAGTCCTTCCAGAATGACTGAACTTCTCTATCTCGAAGGGAGAGGCAAGCCACCCTTTGAGAAAAGCTCATTTCCATGACTTGTATATGTGATCTCATTCTCTTGGTCCCTGCTCAGAGCTCATGATCATAGGTGAGGGTAGATAGACGGGTAAATTGATAGCTTCACTTTAATGGTCAGCTCTGTCTTCACCACAACAGACAAGTACCCCAGTCCATTTGACAACCTCCCGCTCCACTCTTCATTTGTGAAGAAGACCGAAGATGCTTAATTTTCTCATTCCATAGTGTCAGACTTGGATGCACTAAATCTCATTCATGCTGCTTTACAGTTGGCTGCAAATCATTCCAGTGCAAGCTGTAGGCAACCCTCTGATGAAGTGAACAGCATCCCATCCTCTACAAAATACAGACACATGATACTGGGCCACCAAAGCCATCTGCCACTTGGCTCCTTTCTTTCCTCAAAAATTATAAACAGAATCAGTGATAAAGGGCTTTCCTGGCAAGGTCCAACATCCACTGGCAACGAGTCCCAAACTCTCATTATGGTTGTTTGTGAAACGAATGGCAATAGCAACAGGCCAAATACCCCATACTCCTGAAGCACCTTCCACTAGATCCCCCGAGGGCTGCAGTCAAATGATTTCCCTCTGTCCACAAAACACATGTAGACTGATTGGGCAAACTCCCAAATCACCGTGACACATCCTCAAGAGAATAAAGAGCTGGTCCAGCATTCCACAACCAGGACAAAAGCCACATTGTTCCCACTGAATCCACGGCTCGACTAACAGATGGACTCGCCTCTCCAGTACAGTAGTGTGATTGCCATATAATTGGAGCACATCCTCTGGCCCCCTTCTTAACCGTCTGTAATACTTAATGGCGGGCTGGCATGTTTCTACTACTGTTTGTATATAAAAACATTTTTGTAAACACTATATTTTAACATATTTAAATAATATCAACAAAAAAGGATATATGACAAATATTTTGCAATATTTTACCCCTGAGTCACCTCAAATGCTCTGGCCAGTGTTCATAAAGAGAGTGCAGGCTGCCTGCTGTTCACCTCGTAATGCCAGGTGTGGACCATCCCCAACTATCTGCTCTGGAGGAGGCTGTAAAACTGTGAAAGGAGTCTGATTCGGGTCAGTGAGTTAGTGAAGGTGACTTTAGTCGGACGACAGTAATACTGAGCTGAGTTGTTGAGGATTTCCAGAATGGTTCCTTTGGTTAGCGCTGCTGTTTTTGCTGCTGTTAGCCAGTGTTACTGAAACTTTCTTTGAGCGTGCATCTAATACTCACAGACTTAGTGAATAAAGTAGTACAGTTGGATCTAGGACTTTTGGCCTATCATTAGCTGGTATATTGTTAGCTTATAACCAGCTTTTTACAGCTGGTTTCTGTCAGCTGTCTGGAGACGGGATCTGCTGAAAATCAGAACAATTGTGACAACATCTGGAATAAACATGTTTATGCATGTTTTGTGTGTTAGACTCCTGACTTCAGTTCAGGAGATGAGAGTTCAGGTTAGCAGGAAAGAGATCAGGATGAGACAGCAGTGGTCGACGAGGCACATGAAGAAGAAGTGGTGGAGAAAGACTGGAGGAGTGGGTATGAACACACACAATGTCATGCAACCGCACGCCATGGGTAGTTCATGGGTAGTTTAAGTTCTTTTTTTTAAATTTTAAAATAAACTGCAAAAAAAAAACATTTCAATCATGATTGATCACCCTTTTTTTGTGGCCATGTGACCTAGTTTGTTACAGCATACTAATCAGGAAAACAAAGACAATACATGTATCTAAAAAAAGTCAATATTAATAAAGTTCAAGTCTCAAGTTTCACTTGGTGCAAACTCAGTTCATTGTTCTTTTTCTGAAACCTAGTTAAAGGTATACTTTGGCAATTACAACTGCTAGTAGAGCTTTGGTGCACTTTAGCATTTAAGCGCATTTAATATTTGCTTAGCGGAAAGCTCGCTTTTTATGTTTCAGTGGACATTTTGATCTGGATACGTGCTTATCATATGACCATAAAGCAAAAAATAAAAACAAATAAAAAAGGAAATACATATGCAGTCACTACAATTATTAAAATTACAAGCTGTTTTGCTGTATAACATGTTTTTTAAAAAGTTTTTTATGATAACATTTTTACCAGATTTTGAAAGCAAAGCTGTTCCTCGCATTCTGGTTCATTTCTATCAAGCATGTATTCTTCATGTGCTCTAATACATAAGCACAAACTGTAATAAGCCCTGTGTATATTCTTTTGTTGCTCCATTAATGTTCATTTGTAACTGCAGCAGATGATTGCCTTTTGGGACTTTCATGTTTTAAGCATTTTATTTTTAATTTTAAGCAGTCCGTTTTCTTTGCTTTCAGTGTATTTTTCTGTTCATAATGTTAAGCTGTCTGTTAAGCTGCTGTTATTGTTATCATATTTGCTTACTGCTGGTGCCATTTACAGCTTCAGTCAGAGTCAGAAGGTTTTGTTTGAGATTTGTTTTTTGTTCTTCTTTTATTCGGTTGTTGTTTTGGTCGTGCTCCAAACCAGCATTGACCTTTGTAAAGGGATAATCCACTAAATCGCCCAGCCGGCCATAAAGAGCTTTTTATTTACCACACACTGTCTCCTGGCATTTTAAACCCACTCTTCAGTCTCCAACTTAGCCACGATCCTCCCACTCACTCGCTTTCTCAGCTGTCTCTTTTTCCATTTTCATATCACTCATTAGCTTGAACTCTTGATCACTACCAGCTCTCAGCTCTATTGCTTACACATTCTTTGCACCTTCCTCAATGTACACCTTTTACTTCCTATCGTTAACCCTTTTTCGTTAACTCCTTTTCTATCTTGCGCATCTGTGCTTCTTCTGTTTATCCATGTACTTTTCATAGTACCTTTCTCACCTTCTTGTGCTTTTTCCAATCAAACAGCGTGTGTCCCTGTAACCCTTTTGAGGAATGTACACAGGAGGGGAATGTAGACAGAGATAAACAGCCACACAATAAATGTCAGGAGCACAGAAACACTACATGCCATAAGCAGTAAGTTAACAGTGTTTTGGAGTTTTGTGTCATATGAGCAGATGCTTTAATCTATGCTCAATATGCCCTTGAGTAGAAATGCCAAAAATCAAAAACATATAAATCAGAAAAATCTTCATATTTAATTGCCAAAAGTGACTTAAAATGTCAAATTACAGTTTTTAATTTTTAAATTAAATTACTCATCATCCTTTATGTTTCACCGTTGAGTTTGAATGGTTTGGATGGGGCACTTTTGTCTTTGTTTACCAGTAAATGTTCTAAAATCTTTACACCTGATCGGGAACACTTTACCTTCACACTGAATTGAGCCAGCTCTGCCTCTTATGATCCTGATTATGATGCCTTGTGTGCATCTCCTAGATTAGGTGTTTCAGGCATGTCCGGCCAGCAGGGGAGAAGGGCAGAGCCAGGATATAAGGTTCTGTCTCAGCTTGTGAATGCCTTGGTTTGTACATGAAAGAGCTGAAGATTTTGTCCACAAGGGAAGTCTGGATATTGCCGCTTAAAATGCTAAGTGATTGGAAATGATGTGTGGAAGTTCAAGAGGGTATTAGATGTCTACTAGGTGGTGTTGAGTGTCAAGTAAATACATCTATGGATCAACAAAGAGAGAATATATTGTGCTGAAAATTAAATTAAGGGTAGGTCTTTCAGTTATTACCTTCATAGCATATATAAACATGGCAGAAATTCATTATTTTTTTTATTAATCCTTTATTTATCCAGGTAAAAAATCTCATTAAGATTAAAAATCTCATTTCCAAGAGAGACCTGGCATCATGGCAACAAAAGTCACATACCACATAGGTATATAACATTTAAAACAAATACAATATCCCATACAAACATGTGTAAAATATACAATAACAGATCAAATTAAGAGTACATTAAAAACAATCACACAGAGTAAAAGAGCTGTTCTCTCCTTCCCTCATTAGTGGGCTATGGCTTAAGTTTGTATATTAGTATAATATATTACATAGTTATATTATACTAAAGTTATTTCTTTTTTTTAAATGTTTATCCCTGGGATCTAAACAATCACAGACAGAACAGCACAACTTCTCTAACTCTCTAAATTACTTTCTCCAACTCAGAGCTCTGGAGAATAGATCTAATTATTTGCTTTAAGTTTCTTGTAAGCTCTTAAATTGAATGGAATTCTAATCACTTAATTTCCTTGTTATAACTGATGACACAATATAGATGTATCATCAAACTGTATGAATTTGGACTGTGTCATGTGACAGTATAATACTACTTGCGGTATGGAAACTGTCATGAGAACTGAGGATAATGCCAGATGGGGCCACAGTTCTGAAAATATGACTTGTTGAATTGTGCTTGTAAAGTGTAAACAGACTAAGAATGACAAACTAATACAGGAAATTACATCACAGAAACTCAACATCATGAAAGTCTATGAGATGTTCCACAATTTTGTCTGCCTACCAAAAGATGTGGACTTCCCTGCTGTCTTAGTGTAGAGGAAGACTTCTGCAAAAGTACCTGCTAGTGCCTGTAGACTCATCATTCATGCACAAACAGTATTTACAGATTTAACTGGCTTTGAGGGGTCATATGGGAGTGAGGTAAAGAGAGGACAAAAAAGGGCACACGCAGGAGGACAAAGAAGATTGAGCAGGGGGAAGAGGATTAGCGTGAGAATAAGGATGCATTCAAAAGCTTGGCTGAGAGGGGGAACATGAGGTAGCAGGAGAGTGGGAGAAGAAGAGAAGAGAAAGAAAGAATGTAAAGGAGAGAGCACATAGACTGAAGGAGTTGAAAGCACTTCAAAGCAAAAGTTAGAGAGTCAGAGAAAGACAGAGTAGGAAAGCAAGGTAGACAGAGGAAAAGCGAAGGAGAGATAGAAGGAACGTCTTCCATCCTGTTAAACACTGTGGAGTGGGAAATGGGATTTTGTGTCACATTGCTTTGGCAAATTGCTGCATGGTGCTGGCTTATAGAGGATAGCCAGTGCTTCTTCTTGACATATACAGCTTTTCAGAGACTACTGTGGAACCCAAAGGTGCCCTGCCGCAAAGTTAGAATGGGTGTCCACATCATTCCAGATAAATTGGTTCCTGAGGCCATTGTTCATGGATGCTGGTAATACCTTGGCTGGCCTCTTGTGGAAGGGACCGAAGAACAGTCAGGTTAACTCTGATAGGTCAGAAGGGACTTAAGTACTATTCTTAAACTAAATGTATAAAATTAGGGAAAAAAATAGCTAGTTAGCTTTTATAGTTGGCATTTCAGAAAACGGAAAGCAGAACCATGATGTCCACAGTACATCCCTAAAAAGCAATGGCCTTAAATGCATGTTATTACCTCGTGTTACAAGTCTGTCCCACAAATGCTTCAATAGTACTATGTAATAATATTATAATAATGTAATATAAAAACAAAGAGTGTAAGTGAAAATGTGTTTTTACAATGTTTATTATTATTTATTTATTCATTATAAAGATTCCCTTTGTTTGCTTGCTTCCACATTCCATGTTTATGACGATGATCAGGTTATGCTGAGCAGCCTCCCGGGCTGTGTGGGCGGGATATCTCTGACTCACTGTTTCTCACACCTATCAGTGGTGCTTTGTTCCCATCTCTGTCTTCTTTCTGGTGGCGTCTTGTGTGCTGCGTCCTATGTTTCTCAAACAAGTAATAATGCGGTTTAATAATTTATACCATTGAAAGGCGATGTTGTTTCTTTTTAATAAGGCGACACACAAACACATCACAACCATAGATAATGGGCCACACCATGACTAAAGTCAAAATCAATACTTTGAAGGATAGTATCACTTCCAGCCTTTTACTGTAAAATATTTTTCAAATGTCAAGGCTGAGTAGGTTTTAAAAATCCCAGAGTGGTATTATTGTTTCAGTTCAGAGCATAGATAATTAGCAAACATTAATATAAAAGGTCTTTGTTTTATCTCTTATTTAACTTTGATAAATGGACAATTACCTATATAGCGGTATTTACCCTACCTGAGCACTCAACAATAGGTTTCACATTTTAGATTATCTATTGTTTTTCTTGATGATCGCAATGCATTTATTATGATTTGACTGATAGATTGTGATACTTTATTTTGATAGATTTTGACACACTAATGGCCTTTCTGAAGTAGTCAGTTGGAGTAGTTTTCCATTAAGTAGAATTCCTTGCTTATTTAAGACAGTCTTGTGTTGTGTCCTTCATTTTGCTGCTGGTAATTTTGTAGGGTGCAGTTTTTTGAGACATTACCATAAGTGAAGAGATAAAGGTTCCTTTAGATCACTCGTTCAGAAGTGATCTGAAAGAATATATACATTTTTAGTGATAATATTTTACCCTGTCAGACCTGGAGCATATTTAAAGGCCTGGTGCTAACACACACACACGCACACACACACTATAGGTGAAGCATAAATATGAAGGGAATAAAATGTAATTATTATACCAATATTATATCATACAGTACTTAGCAATTTCATTATTGCAGGTATGGCTGGTGAGAGCTGAAACCACACATGCTTACCCTTTGTGCCTCTTGCTATTGATCAAAACATTAGCAACGTAGCTCAGTAATGAATTGGAAAATCAAGGCAGGCTTTCCATTGTCTCTCCATTCTTTTGACATTTTAAACAAGCCAGCATAGAACCACTGCAAACTAATTCTTGATTTATAAAGCAACATGATCCTGAGTTCCCTTCAATATATGGTACAGTTTTTTGATTAGCTTTGAGGCTGGTGGAAACATTTTATTTATTTATTTATTATAAATGAGTTTTAGTTTAAGTGACTTTTGGTATAGTGTAAGTGTCACGGTCCTGGGTCTCCTGACCCAGCGTTTTTAGTTCTTTGTGATTTTTGTATTATTGTACTTGTGTGTGATCTATTTTATGGCTTCTAGTTTTGATCCCTTGCCCTTCACGTCTCTCTGTGTCCCCTCTGTTCTGTGTAATTGTGTGTCTTTGCATGTTTGAGTTTCTGGTTTTCTGTCACTCTGCATTGTGCATTATGTTCTCATGGTTGGTTTTTTGTTACTCTCTCTAGTCTAGTCTCT
>NW_024582535.1:93450-105809 GCF_018398535.1 Haplochromis burtoni | reverse complement strand
AGTTTTTTGATTAGCTTTGAGGCTGGTGGAAACATTTTATTTATTTATTTATTATAAATGAGTTTTAGTTTAAGTGACTTTTGGTATAGTGTAAGAACAGAAAGGACAAGCAACCTTTGGTGTTTCTGCAACTGGAGGTTTTGCAATGTCGATGATTTCAGGGAATGTGACTCTCAGATTCATAACTCGGTGACTTTTATGTTTTAATGCCTTACTGAAATTCAATCAAAACCCTAAAGCGAACAGTAACAGCCTCCTCCGGTTCTTTATCCTATACTTAAACATTAAATAAAGTATTAGCATTATTTACTCAGGCTATCATAAAACAGCTTAGAAGCCGAGACATTTCTAAAAGAAAAGGGTGCAAAAATCCCGACATTACATTTTTTTTATGTATACATTTTTTGCTTGTATATTTTTTCAACATATGCTGTTGTTTTCTTTAACAATGCCTATCTTGTTATATAAAATGATTTCCACTTTTTAACCATTTCTGCGTCTTTTTAGCCCATTGTTTATATTCAACATTCAGTGCTGACTTGGAGCTAAAAGTACATTCACTGTATATTGTTTCCAAATTTGAATGTCTCAAGTAGTTTTATTTATTTATTTAGGTCAGTGCATGTTAAGGAACATAAATGTAAAGAAAAAATTACATGAATGTAAACATACCAGATTATAGCCAAGGGCTAATTTCCATCTGTTGTCCTTAAGCATAAAAATAGACATAATAATTCATAAAAATTCATCATTCATTCATAATAAAAACTCCATCACCAAACTTACACATACACACCATTCTGTTCCCAAATAAAACATTAAAACTATACAACTCATACATGATCACACACTTGATTTGTCCATAACCAGTTTTTAACCTTTGCCTTAAACAAATTGAATGTCGAGCATTTTCTAATGGGTTGAGGAAGACTGTTCCACAGATGGCCACCCTGGACAGAAAGGACGTTCTGCCCAAATGCTGTCTGTCTGTGGGGTATAAACAAGTCTCCTCGGATTGAAGCTCGAGTGGTCCTGTCTGAGCTTTCTTTATGCCTAATGAACTGCTTTAGTGGTGGTGGAGCAAGGGAGTGTAAGACTTTATATATTAAACTCACTCTTTTAAGTTTCACTAAGTTATTGAAGTTCAGTAATTTATGTTTTTTTAACACATGACAGTGGTGGTGGGAAGTCGGTTTTTTGTCAAGTAGTTTTAAACTTCTTTTATAAATGTTTTCAATAGTTTTAAGTGTTGTTGGACAAGCAAGTGACCAGGACGTCAAACAATGGTCCATATAAGAGAGATGATCATCGAGTAAAAATAAGTTTTTGCAACATTCATATTTAAATTATTACGTATATGATTAAAGTGGTGTTAAATAGTCAGATGCTGGAGAATTTGCTCTTCATAAGAGCTCTGTAGTAATTAGAACGTGGGTACTTGAAGTGTAATAACATCAAGTAAAATATTTGACATTGGTCATCAACAGCAACATATATGTCAAGAGCATCTCATAGTATAATAAGCCAATATAGTGACTTAAAAAATTGTGACATGTTGGGCAGTGACCCCAGAAAAGGGCAAATGGCTCCAGCAGATACCAGCAATGACATCCGAGATCTGTCTCCAGAAGAGCACTTGTCCTTTAATAACTCTTGTTATTAAACTGGCTCTAATGACTGGGCTATGACATGCTGTTCCAAAATTAAATTAGATCCTTTTTATTTTGTACACACACCCCTACTATACTACCACCAAAGCATCCTCAGACTGCCGCAGTTTTTCCACAGTTCTTAAAATCTAAATTTGTTATTCCAAAAGGTTTTCTCCCAGTTTTTTTCTGACCACTTTGTTCTTTTTGCCCTTATTAATCTTTCACTTTTTTGGGTACTTTGCAAGGGCATAGATTTGGCATGGACGGAAGGGACATGTCCCCACCAATATCCAGCTATTACTGAATTGTCCCCACCAATAATTTGATCTCTTCGAGTAAAGAAAAACAAACCCGATAGAAAAAAAACGATCTGTCAACGTCTCTTTCACCTAGCGGTGCAGAAAGAGTTAAATTACGTTCTCTACTGGAGTCCTACCGCATGTGACAAATATGGCCAATATGATTGGCTGTGCCTTTCAGGGAGCTCTGTTTAGTTTTGGCAGTGGCAAGCCTGCGCTGCGAGGACCTGCAAGGAGGAGAGGAGGATGGCAGCAAAAAGGAAGAACCTGGATATAAGAAAGTATTTTTCAAAGAAACCTGTAAGTCACTTAAAGTCAAGTTCACTCATAAAATGTGTCCGTCATAATAACGTTACAGGCTATGTTAGGCTTTGGCCCACATCAGTCTAAAATTGTATGTAACCATGAATAACGTGTTTTGGAAACTAACTGCACAACAGGCAGCACTATTAGTTATCTCACTATAACAAAGTAGCATTTCTAATTTTGATTGAAACTGTCAGAGAAAACGGCAGCCTCGAGCAAGCCAGGATATTAGTTTACAGAGGCTGTTAAAATTATATGTCTAACATGGCTAAGGTCAACAATGACTCATATGAGATTAAACAATGCTGCTGTGTGCCATGTCCACCAAGAGAGACTGGACAGAGTAGATGTAAAACAAATAATGCCAGCAGTTTATCTCAGTTAACGAGAGGAGCAGGCATGTGTTTGGCTCCTTCACATAGTGGACATTGAGTTGTTGTGTGGGGCACCAATAGTCCATGTCTGTTGCTGTAACAGTAGTTCATGTTTAGAATAAAAAAAATCCCACCTCACTGATTTGATAGGGGCAACAGTGTGCCTAAAATGTTGCATAATTTTGCTGAGAGATCTTGTACTTTGTAGTCATCTTAGATGAGTAGTTTTATGGACAAAAACCACCAGGTCATTCAGTGTTCCCTTAGTGCTAATGTATAAGATATGTTGGTGTATTATAACTGAAGTAATGTTGTTAAGTCCTTAAAGTCATATTGTTTTATTGTCATGACTGTATTTGAAGCTATTTTTTTTTGTATGACACCTGATTTATATGGAATATGGCTGAAGTAAACTAAAGTCTAAAATACTTAGTCATTTGTTAATAGTAATTTAACATTATATAATTCAGATATAAAACTATGAATTGTAATTTTAAATGGTTTAAAAGCATGTAGAATAGCATATGTAGGCAAGTATATTTCTCCTTTTTTTTTTTTAAATCAAGAAGCAAAGACAAAAAGGAAAAAAAAAATAAACAGGGCAGGGTTCGGTGGTTGAATCATCTGTCCCCACCAATGCCAAAACCAAATCTACGCCCTTGGTAGTTTGAGATATCATTTTTCCTTTACAGACCTATAAGGCCAACATGCTGGCACAATGACATTGCCATAGCGTGGTTGTGTAGTCACTGGCATGGCAGACTCACAGTGGTTACAGAAACAATTGATTGAACCTATCACCTTCCTTCTGCCAAAGACGACATCCAGTTAAAATCTGGGCGTACAATTTAATCACATACTGACAAGCACACTGGATATTTTATTTAAGTTTTCTTACCTTGTGTTCCAGCAATGACCTGTCTGATTCAGAAATACATCAAGTGTGTGCTCTGATGATTCTGCCTGAAGAGGAATGTAGCTCCACCACAAGTTTATCTGATTAGCTGTCTGTGGCTTGTTGTTGAATTATTTTCATACCGAGTAAGTAAGCTCCACAGAAGTCACTCCATCGCATACGTCACTGTGTGAATCAGAGGAAACAGCTTTGTGTTCCTCTGTCCTTCAAATATTAATTTCTCTCATCAAATTTGTCACTGGGGTGATAACTTTTAAGTGATTTTTGCATGACCAAGAAAGGAAGTTAGAGTGAACCGAAACAATGAGAATCCCATTGAAATTTTTTTCTTCTGATGAAGCAAACTTTGGATATACCTACTCCTCACCACCTTTGCTGCAGAATCAGGCTGACTTTAACCTGGCATGCTGTTATGGCCCATACACAAACGATTCAGCCTGTTCTCATCCATGAGGTGTCAGTTAGTGCAGCTTTCTCAAATGCATGTCTCATTTATGGTGAAGGTTTTTTGGGTTATGTGAGAGATATATCACCTCCAATCCATCATTTGTTATTTAGCAGAGTTACCACTGTCACAGGCTGCGTTTTTAAATCCAAACGAAGCTCTTTTCTTAAACCTGAGTAGTTCTTACTACGTAAATGTAAAAGTAAAAAAGAAAAAGAAAAGGGAAACAGACATTAAACCATAACCCAGTAAAAGTCTAAAACACATCATTCCCAGGATGTATGCAGGACAGGAACACCTGACTGATAAGCATGCAACTTAAGCCACCATCTCTTTTCCAAACTTCTAATGTGGACTCTAAAATGGGGTTTTGATAGCTCAGAAGAGGATATTGCTGTGGGAGGTGCATTAGAGCACAGAGACCAAAGAACACCTTGCACATGATTAACACTTAAACTCCATGGAGTTTAAGTGTAAGACACATGGAGTGTGTAGTAACAGGCTACAAGCAGTGTTTTTGTAAAAGCATAGCTGGACAATTGAGGTATCTCAGGTGCTTCACAATTAGATTAATGCAATGATAACTAAAACAACACTATTCTGCATCACTGAGTCTGGGTAGAATTAAAATAAAGCATGCGGGACTCAGAAGATTTAAACTGAGCAAAAATAAAATGTAACAATTGATGGAGCAAAACCAAATACAAAGAGGGGAAGAAAGTTAAAGTCATTATTGTACATTGAGCCAATTAACAGGCTAAACAGAGCAGAAAGGGTCAGAAAGAACAGTTTGCGTTTCTGCCAGCAATCATTTCTACTAATGAACCATCCTTCATAGAATCTAATTGACTGCAATGTCATTCCTCAGAACACACAACCACAGCTACATGTTTAGTCAAGTAACAAATATGCATCCACATTCACAGAGTGAAAGTACTAATGAAAAATTAAATGCAAAAAAGTGGATAGCTTATGTGTCATTATGTCTGACGTAATTCTCCCTGTTTCACTTAAGGAGCCTTATGCCTTTTTACACATGAGGTTATCCTGTTATTCCTCTTTAGAGAGGGCTTTAATACTCTTAATTACACTTTCAGCATTGATTCTTCATCACTATCTTGAACCTGTAGCTTGGATTGTCCACTGTTTTGCCCATCTGAATCTAGTGTGATTGGTGTAAAGCAAGAAATTAGCTTCCTTTTACATGTGTGAATCTGCAGATAGCCTTCCACTGTTCAGTCTGTCTCCGTCTTTTCTGCATCTCAATAATACCAATGTTGATGTTATGTCAGTGACATAAATTCATTAGTTTCAGTTTCACAGGTTAAACTCATTCATGCACACATTTCTAAGTCCAAGGACATTGTCCAAGTGTGCCATCAAAATATCCCATCAAACAGACATGACTTGCAGCTATCTCTAGGGTAATTGAATTTAGCTGTTGAGTTTCTCTAAATTCAGATAAGAGAGTGTTTAAAATGATTTATATATATCTTGCTTTTCAAGAAGCTGCAGGGCCAGCCATCCCTTACACTTAGCTTTGTGCAGCTTGCTCATTTATCTCTATCGCTAAAGTAAAGACGATAAGCACAAAGCTACAGATCTCATAGATCCACTCTAACCAAAATAAAAAGGGAAACTTGTGAAACCCAAGTTGTCACTATTTGTACTTAATTACCTCTCTGAGATCAACTGTACTGTTTCAATTGTGTGAAATTTATTGCAAACTTGTTTTCATTCACATTTTTTATTTTTTAGTGATTATCAGTTTGACCCAGCATGACATATGATCACTGCTCATTAATAAGCAGCACTCTTACAGGTAGTACAGATCTTTCAGTTATTGTCACTGTACTGACTGCAGGTTAATGAGAACAGCTGCATTGTGAGATTGGTTATATTGGCATTAACATTAGTGGGAGACAGATGAACAGCGAACTGTCATATTCAGTACAGCTACAAGTCTCACTTGCTGCAGTCATGCATTCACATATCATGTATTCACTAAACATTCCTGAAACAGTGACAAAGTAGCTATTTAACAATTACACCCACTGATATAATTAACAATACAAATAATTGTATTGTTTACTAGTTACATCTCTTCACCTTTGGCATGTAAAGTGAAACAACACTTCAGCAAAACACCACATTTTCTTTTGGTAGCTGATGCTCCAGGGTTTTGCAGTTGCTTTGGTTTGCAGAACACTGGGACACAGATGTCACTCCTACCTGGGTCCTGTTAACCACAATTGAGTTAAACAATTGGCAGCAGAGTGAATAAAGTTGGAAAACCTATGTGTTCGTCTGTTCATTTGGGCGCACATATATATTCCTGCATGTGTTTTTACTTGCAGACTTGTGTGACATTTTGATAAAATGAGAAGAAGACCCTGGTGTCTTCTTCCCAACATGCAGTGTTTGCGAGTGTGTGGTTGTGTTTGAGAGAGACAGAACTGTTAATATGCTGCATGTTAGCCCACTTTTGATATGCTGTACAGCAGTGGTCCCCAACCTTTTTGGCACCACGAACCGGTTTATGGCCGGCAATATTTTCACGGACCGGCCTTTAAGGTGTCGCGGATAAATACAACAAAATAAAACTAGTACCGGTACCGAAAAAAGGAGATTTATTCATAACACACGTGAAAAGACCCAGGAAACCCGAGTTAACGATAAAAACGATAACAAAATGACGCTGAAAACCGATAAAAACCCTGAAAACCATACATTGCACACCTGAGCCTCAACTCTCGCGGCCCGGTACCAAACGACTCACGGACCGGTACCGGTCCGAGGCCCGGGGGTTGGGGACCGCTGCTGTACAGGACTAGAGACAGTCTCATTTTAAAGAAATTTGCTGGTTTTGGTCAACTTTCTGTCCTTTTATTTGGATTGGTAGTTCCAACCTGTGAATCATATAACTCACCCTTTAACAGCAGCACAGACCTGCGGTCAGCCCACATTTCTCAACACATTAGCTCGGTCTCCCACCGAGGTCAGAAAGAACAAAATGATAAACCGCAAACCTGTAGATCCACAATAAATAGGTCAAGCAATTTACCAGAGACACAACACCTACTCCTGGTTTGGTTTTGTTTCCACATTAATGAGGTCATTAGTTGAGGGTGGTGCAATGAGGCGTTGAGCTAGGCCATCTACACAGTTCACCATCTGGGGCAAATGTTTATTTGAATGCACTGGCAAGTTCTCATCACCCACAAGCTCAAGACATTTGAAACACATGCACTATGTTTACTGTGTACATTTACTGTAGATTACTATTACTATTGAGCTATGCTGTGCTGGATTTTTTTTTTTAAATGATTAATCATTTTAGATGCAATTACTGACTCTCTTTAGGGTTCTTCCATTTTCATGGGAATTGTAGTGATACTCACCAAGTACTTATAGAAAGTGCTCGAGCGTCTTTGTTTGCTGTAAAGCTGCTTCTTGGAATAAGGGGTGGATATATGGGAGAAATATATAAGCCAAGCTGTGACTAATCTTGGACAACACCTTCCATCCTCTAAAGGAAGCTCTCGAGAAGCTTGAGAAGCTCCTTCAGCAACATCTTAGGTACTGGTTTTACAAAAGAAAATTCAATGTAATAGATTTCTCTGCCTAACCACATGCTCATTGCATACACACACAGTTATGCCAAAACATGGCTAAACTGAGAGATTATTACTTAGATAACCATACCTTGTGCTGCAATCAAATTTAATTCATAGGTTCAAGCTCAACTGATATCCATCCATGTAACCTATTGGCAAAATTTGTTTACATTTCCTGCAAGCTGCTTTCCTGCCGGTCTCCACACCAGCTCCTTCTTTCTTATTGTGTCTGAATTAATGTAATTTCTGTTGTTTTTTTTCTGTGCTGATGAGAAGGTCCTATAAAAAGAACCATGTAGCCAAATATAAGATATATTAATAATGTATCTTTTAACAATGCAAATATTGAGGGAAAAAATGTTAAGAATGTTTCCCATCACATGCTTACGCTATTTCTACTACATTTCTTTCCCTTTTTGGTGAATCTGCTTTTGTTATTCAGCTTTGTTTGAAACTGAAACACCACTAACTTTGTTTTACCCTTACCCATATTCTATTTACTTATTCTCAGAAAATCATTATATTTATTTATGTTTGCTCACAGAGCAATCAAATTCTGTTTTTGATGACAATTTACACATGCATGCACACAAAAATAGGCTGCTTTTTTGAGTGAAAAATTGCCTCACCTTTGGTAACAACACTGATGGAAAATAGGATGTGGAATGGATCATTGCATCTTGGGGGGGGGGAGTCTCTAAAGCGTCACAGTTCAACTGCTTGTTAACACAAATATCTAATCAGCCAATAATATAGCAGCAACTGTTGGAATTAATAATCTTTAATACAAATATACCTCAATATTTTATATTTCACAACTATCTCACAATTAGCATCACACACTTGTTTTATACTTTACTCCATATATTTATGTATTGTAGAGTAGTTTTAGAAGTAGATTGCTATACTCAGATACTAATGGACATAAATACTGTAGAGGAGACCCCTTCTCTGAGGAATTTCAGTGGGAAGATCTGCCTGACTGGTGAAGGCACCAGAAGGTAAATAATTTTAAGCCTGGCTGTGCTAGAGGAAACAGGGCTGTAGATTTGTGGGGTTAGAGGTGCTCTTTTCCCCTCTTTCTCCCTATGCATGCTCCTCTCTTTATGCATGTCTAACCGGAGGACCAGAGGTGGTTGTCATTGTGACGGGTGAAGTGGCCTCTCCAAATAAGGAGATGTCCAGAAACATGAGCCGAAGTGCTGGATTTCAGCCAAATAGGGAGGACTATGACTTTCCTCCAACTTTTGACCAATCACCTTAGTATCCTGTTTATCACACATGATAAAAAAACCATTTACTGTCTGGGTGTGGGGCCTTTTTTCCTTCAGCTTGCTATTTAGTAACAGACCCCCTGCGTTTGTTTTGTTTTTAAACTCAAACCTTTGATTGCTTGATTAAAAGAAAAAGTCATACTCTGAGTTTAGATAGTCTTCTCTCTTAAAAGAACCCGACCCAACTCAGTGCATTTAGGCATGTAGTGAACAAACCAAGAATGGTAAAAAAAGGTATCGACTAATTGACTCTGAATGTAGTATGGTAGTTACGGTCAAACAAATTGGTTTGAATATGGGATGTTCACGGACAACCACCTCTCAAGTTTGCAGAGAATGGTCCAAAAAAGAGAAATTATCCAGCAAGTGGCAGTTCTCTGTGCTTAAATGCCAGAGGTCAAAGAAGCATGGCCATACTGCTTTGAGCTGATAGGATGCCAAAGTCACTCAAACAGCCATTTGTTACATCCACAATATGCAGAAGAGCATCTCAGAATGCACGCTGAATACACAATGAACCTTGAAGGTGATGGACTGCAGCAGCAGAAGACCACACTGAGGGTCATTCCTGTCAGCTCAGAACAGGAAACTGATGATACAGTTTGCACAGTCTCAACAAAATTGGACAGTAGAAGACTGGAAAAATGTTGCCTGCTCTGATGACTCTTGATTTTTGATACAGTCAGATACAGATGTTGGAGTCAGATTTGATCTAAACAACATAAAAGCATGGATCTATCACTTAAGGCTAAGAGGTAGCCATAGTTATATTCTGGTTATGGTGGATTTCAACTGTCTTTGAGCTTTTCAGCAGAGAGAAAAAATCTTAAGGCATTTTGTAATGTCATTATTGGACATGACCCTGTACTATTACCCTGAGTGACCACCAACAAAACAATTCAAATACACAAACACAAAATTATAATACGCCTTCAACAGTCATGCTCTCTCCGTCCTGAAAGCCTTTAGCATTGTGACCACTGGTCATGATGATACGTCAGTGGAGAAGATTTCAAGCACTGACCAGTTTTGTCCCAAGCACAGGATAAACAGTTAAAATGAATCTTATCTAGCAGAGATCCTGCAGAATATTTTTGGAACAATAACAATTTATATATGCTCCTTATCTCTTCCTCGGCAGCCCCAATACCTGTTAAACAAACAGACAAAGTAAGACATCAGCAGCAATGATTGAAGCCCACATAGAGGCCGTCTCGCTGCCTGTTCGCATTTGTTTGAGACTACTGCTGATTAGTACTCGGAGGGTTTAGATGTCAGCAAGGATTCACATGATTTATCTCCAATTCTCCTGAAAATCTGCTTCAAACACACCTGAGGTGGCGCAAGATATTTATACACACCGACAAGTGCGCCCACGTGTACAGATATGCATGCTCAACAAATAAAGACATGCACAGCCCACGCAAGTCAAAACAATTACATATACAATATGTGCTTCCACATATAACATCTGAATTCAGTAAAGCACATTTAACTTCCAAACATTTCCTGAAAACCTATTACTTTTTTGGTTAGTTTGCTGTTAAGAGGTTGGGTGTTTTGCAAGACTGCCAATAGCCTGATCAGTCATTTAACATAAAAATCCATACTGTTACACAAGTTGGTTTGCATGGTTTCACACATGCCACCAACCTGTGTGAGGTTTGTCACATGTGCTCAGTAGCCTCCAAAAAGTTAAACGGTCCTTCATCTATATGTCTTGTGGAGTTTTCCTCAAGAAAAGCCTTTGCCAAAATCAAGACTGGGGAAGGGAACAGAAGCCTATGAATTACTCGCACTTAATAGCCCCATTTTTCCTCCATGCTTCCAGTTCTCCGTTTTTTTTAACCAGCTTTACATTTTTTAAGTGATATAACAGGTTCTGTTTACCAGCAGGGTTGACTTAAACCCAACACTGGGTAAAAGCCAACAGTTTTATTTGGCTAATGCAGCCTACAAAAAGCAGTTTTAAAGAAAAAAAAAAAAACTAAGCACAATGATTTATAGGGACAAGTACTTGCAGGGTAGTTGTAAACTACCAACTTCCTCCATATTTTTTGTTTAAAGGAAATCATTGTTATTGATGTGGACTTTATCCTGTGTGTGTATTGTTCAAGTAGTTTTGTCAGACTTTCTTTCGTTTTTTAAAATAAGCATTGTGTAAATTTTAACCACAGTCTGGTTATTTCTAATAGCAATGACTGCATTATATCCCTGTGATTTATTACTAATTCCCACCTCCTCACTTAACACTAATCCAACATAGCAGGTATGCAAAGAAAATGAATGCATATATTACTGGTACCTCTACAGTATTACAAAAATTGAAACAGCACATTTTGCATGCATAAAAATATGTCAAACAGAAAAGTGGTCAGTACGAGGAAGCTGTCAAAAGTATGTGACCTGATTTGTCTTCCGTTGAAATATAGCTCCTGCTACAAATGTTGAATATCATAATACCTTCATCTAAACTCAAGGAAAACACATTTTCAGCAGACCTCTAAATCTGCATGGGAAGCTTCCCCCTTTTTTCATCATAAGTTCACTGGTCAAAAAAAGTTATTAGATGTTTTCAATTTATACAATAACTTAAATTTCAGACAATTTGTACCTGTAGATATCCTGAGGTAAACGTATTTGGGTATTACATGAAGAGGCCTGGCCTCCACTATCTTGAACAAAAATGGCTGAGGTTTTCTAAACAGGAGCTGCTTTGCTCCATGATAAGCCCTATATGTATGTATGCATGCTCCATAAAATACAAAATAAAATCTGAACTTTGAGCTCCTCTTGGCAAATCACAAAGAAATAATTCAAGTCCTTGGCTGAACACAAAACACATCATCAGGACTCTTTGTGTGCTTTAGATTCAGGTTAATTTGTCAGGATGCCCACAGTGCTGCACAGTTCCAGTTCCACTTTACAGTGTAATCAACCTTTTATAATAATAACTATAATATAAATAACATTTTAACATATATAGTATTAAAAAAATAATACTTGGCATAAAAGTGTTTATTTGTACCAAAATTATATATTTCACATAATTATTTGTAATGTATTTCGACATTTTGTTCAAATCTCCCTGTAAAACAAAATTCTTCTGGCAAATATCGTATTAGATTATAAAAAACTCTCATGTTAAATTCAATTTTTGCCACCACATGTAGTTTTGGATTTCTCACTCTGTCTTTTTTTAAAAGCATAAAGTAAAATACTGTCTGCATGAGCCAGAATTTAGTCCTTGCCCACTGTTTGTACAGTAAAGAGATGTGATCTTTGTAGTCTCGCATGCAGACAAATACAATCAATCGCTTTCCAAACCTGTGGCCTAAATTTACTCTGCCTCTCTCCATTGGTTTTAAAGTCACAGTTTTGCTTGTGTGCATATGTGTGTGTGTCATATGTGTGTGTGTGTGTGTGTGTGTGTGTGTGTGTGTGTGTGTGTGTGTGTGTGTGTGTGTGTGTGTGTG
>NW_024582535.1:63470-93430 GCF_018398535.1 Haplochromis burtoni | reverse complement strand
GAGAGAGAGAGACCAGCATGGAAAGATGCATCTAATATGCTATATAAACAACACTCAATTCCTCAGTTGCTATCACTTCTATTTTCTTCTTCTCTATTTGTCTCTCTTCCTTTCCCAGTTCTCATCTTTACCTCCCTTCTCTCAGTGTTGTCACACCTGGTCTGTCTTTCCATAAAATCAGTCTACATCTGCCCACTCTTTACTTTGACTAATATTTGTTTCTCTGTGTGTGTATGTTTCAGTATGCACCACTTCTAAACAATAATGCTTGCATTTGCACTTGTGAATATTTTTATTTTTATTTAGAATTTTCTATGCAGCCCCACTTTAGGTTTAGTACATTTTGAGATTGGGTATTACAAGGATTAGGATTAGATTAGATTAGTATTTGAATATACCTGTAAATAACAAGGCTTTTGACCTTGTCACTTACAAATCCTTATTTTTCCACAATTCTGTTCAACTTCCATTCTCAGCCAAAATCCAGACTTGGACATAAGTAAGATAAGTGAGATTAAGAAAATGTTTTAACAATATTCACCCATACTTTTTTTATTGTTAGTATGCTGCACTCTAGCAGTCAAAATAATGGTTTGCACACAAAACTAAAAAATAAATATCCTGATTGAAAGATGATAAATTACAGTTTTGTTGTCCACCATCTTAAAGGAAAGCAAGGAACTGCTGCTGTTGTATTAATATTTTAAAATACTTTGGAATTTGTACAATTAAGCTTTGAATAAAAATTATCTGTTTGAAATCACAGTCAAATGTATAAGAGTTAGTCAACATGGTCGAAACTTGTAAAAAAGTTATAATGATTTGCATTTAAATAAATGTCCACTTCACATAAAAAATGTCCTTTGATCCTTATATGGTAACAAAAATTTAAAAAATGAAGTACTAATTGTTTAGTATTTACTCTGTACTGAAATATTTATTTATCGAACTGTGAAGTACTAATAAAAGTTGCCCTTCTGGGTTTTTCTTGTGATTGATATAAATGATATATACACACCATGTGATTCAAGTATGCATTACGTTTGCAAGAAAGGTTTTCACATATTTAAACAGTGGAATAGCTTGTAATGCGTTTTGAGTTTCACCTGAATTTTAGTGCACGGGCTCACACAAAGTATCCATTCATTTGGATCAGAAAAGTTTTCTTTTATATTAAAACATATTGATTTTCTTTTTTCAATCTTATTTTTTTTTGTCTGAGCTGCTGTGTTGTTTTCCGAAAGAAACACATCAGAGAGAAAAACCTTTGCTTACACTATTTTGATTATTTGAAACGACCACATTGATTTTTTTGGTTTTTTAACCATATGGGTCTGATTGGTCGGATCTGTTTATTTTCAGCTCAAAAGCTGGAATTTTTGAGCTTGATTGAAAAATAAAATCATACAAATTCATCAAGAAAAAGTATGCAGTCCATGTTAATGGCTGCATTACAAACAGTTTTATCTTTCAAATATTTTCAAAGCACAAAATAGTAAAACAAAATCCCATGTCTGCTATGTACAGTAAAGGTCTTAATTGTATTCCTGGGTCACTATATTTTGAAGAAAGCAATGCCTTTAACCTACTGCTATTGACATGGCCATACAAACTGTGAAATATTTCTGCAGGCTCAAAAACGCATTAGAAAACTAATGTTTAAAGTGACAATCTCAATAAGAATAAGTCTTTAGACTGTTAAGAAAAATATTTGCCTAAGAAAAATCTGGAAGCTTTGCATGGGTTCTCTAAATGAAAGTTTTGATCTTGATTGTTCCATTAATCTACAACTTCTGCTCCAGAAGTCAGTGTTTGCCAGCTAAACTAACTGACAATCATGCATGTGTGCATGCTCTACAAAACCATGTGAGCAGAATCAGCAGATATCCATCTTCTGGGTTGTAATCTTAAATCTCTCCTCAGCCTGTTCAGTGGTGTTGTGTACCCGCAGCCTAACTAGATTATCTGTCCAGAGCAGCTGATGTGTGTTGCTTTGTTCTGTTGCAGCCTATTCATTCTCACTGTGTTACGCTGTCAAATTACTTCACAACGCATTATCTCTGGGAATCCATCCCCACACACAAAAATATACAGAAACTTTATAAACATACAGTCTATGACTATCAGAAGAGACAACACGGGGGAAACAAAATACAAATCATAACTACGTCTCCTTCCAACTCTAGATCTCTTTTTCTGCTTCTGTCACATACATCAAGCTGACAAACTACCTGGTGTATGTGTCAGAATGTGAAACTATAAACATGAAATACTAACTCTAACCCAGTAATACTGGACTTTCCAAGAACTTATTATTATTATTATTATTATTTTTTTTTTTTTTTTTTTTATCAGTTGGGAGCCTTTGCCAGTTGTCATAGGATGGAAGGCAGGGTACTCCCTGGAATGGGCACCAGTCTTCTGCAGGGCTAACACATTACATGAATTTCTTGAAGGAAGAAAGCCAAGTACATGGAAAGAGCACTTTGAAGGCACAGGGAGAAAATGTAAACTCCACCCTGTAATGTCCCTCCAAACTTGGAACCATTTTAGCAATTTTTAAAAGCTCTGGGGGTTTCTTTAAGCTCATAAAGAGACCACACAGCTCCTCATCTTGACAGTCCAGGTGCTCCACTTTTGTCTCAGTATGTAGAGTGTGGTTTCACACATAGCAGAACTGCTCAATTACAGTTATCTGGGAGTGTTGTGGGGTGGAGGAGGAGGGCTATGAAGATGCAAAAATACTTGTAGCCATAAAAAATGGGATCTGTTGGGGTAAATATACAAAATTTTTAATCCAAAGAGGAGAAGATTCCATTTGTTACAGATGTCCTTGTTTAGAAAAACAGGCAATTTCATTTGATTTATTTGCATTCTATGGAGATTACCATAAAGAGACACAAAGACAAACCAATCATAAATTCTTGGCTTTGGGGTCTGTAACACCTTGCAAACAAAATGTTTCTGACTGACATATTGTTAATATTAAGTAACATCTTTTGCAGATTTGAAAACTATGCTAAAAGATATAAAGGAGTGAGACAGCATGTTGCTGCTTGGAAGGGGAAGGTAACTGGGTTTTGCCTCATGAGGAATAGGAGCCATTTACAAAAAGTATATATCTCTTTTGTTTTTGTTTGATCCAACTGCCATTCTGTTATCAGAACAGTTATTTCTCTTTTAATGGGCAAGAAGTCATAAAACTACTCAGTCAGGCCCATCTAGAGCCCTAGAGTAAAGTGTGGGGCTTTATATCCAACAGCTGAGGTTAGGCCAAAATTGGCTCATGCAGCAGGACAATGATCCCAAACACATCAGTAAATCTTCAACAGAACGGCTGAAAAAGAAAAGACTACAATACCTGGTCAAAGTCCAAACCTCAGCCCAAATAAAAATGCTGTTGCTCTTACTGTATAAAGAGTAGCACACAAACTTCAGTAAACTGAAGCAATACTGGAAAGAAGAGTGGGCCAAAATTCATCCACAATGATGTGAAACTGACAGAGAACCATTAGTTCAAGTTATTGCTGCTAAAGGTGGTTGTACACACTCTGCTTCTGTAGACTTGGTAAGGAATTGATCATTTTTTATTATGTACTGGTTTGGAAAACCTTAGAAGTGAAAGAAGGTTTAGAATCATGATGAAAAAAGAACCAAGTATAGTTATATAGACTCCTGTGTTCTTAGTCTGGTTATATTTATTTTTACTTGAATTCATCAGCGTAATGTAGTGAGTGTAACACTGCAGAGTAAATCTTTCTTTTTAATTCAGCAAGCTTTGTACCTATGACACCTGAGTTTAATAAAAATACATTTATATGCATATATGGAAGTAACATTGTGCCAGCAGTAAGCAGTGTGGAAGTGATGTGCTTGGGACATGATAAACAATCTGAATGTATAGCGGGAGGTGGATTTTTATTACCAAATGAATGCTGAATGAATTGGCACAAGTTGCTTTGAGAACCGGAGTTAATGAAACAAGATTAATGACAAGGAAAGGTAGAGAAAAGATGACACTGTCTGACCATGACATCAGCCTCATTAAACTGTGCTTTTTTACCATGTGAGAAACATTCTCACACAACATATCAAGTATCTCAAGGCACGTCTTATGCAACACCATTCTACCGAAGTAGAATCTTCTTTAGTCCTCTCCTCACAGTTATACACACTGGCGACACACAGGCAGTCTCGCACCGACAGAATCACATGTGGTTGTGAATATCCAAAGCTACCCTCATCTTCTCTGTTGTTTGCAGTCCCCAGTGTTTAAGCATTTGAAGTAGAATTCCTGGAAGCCATTTTAAACCTGCCTGCTTTGTACCTGATATCAAAGACACGATCCTCAATTATTTGACCATGAAAAGTCTACATATATTCAGGTGAATTCTCAAGCCATTATGTCTTGAGTTTTAATATCTAGATGATATTATAACTTGGATGGCCCAAAGTTTTCTAAGATTCAATTCAAGCAAAACTGAGGTGATTGTGTTTGGTCCTAGTGGACCTTTGACCTCTCCACTTTTGATTTGGGACCCCTGGCAGAGTATTTTAAACCTGTTGTCACTAACTTGGGTTTTAAGATGGATAGTGATTTTAAATTGAACACTCAAATTAGGGCCACTGTCAAGTCCAGTTTTTATCACCTAAGGCGATTGGCAAAGCGAAGACCTATTTTATCTCGGCTGCATTTTGAAACAGTAATCAATGCTTTTATTTCATCTCGTTTGGATTACTGTAATGCACTGTATTTTGGAGTTAGTCAGTGTCTTCTCTCTCGTCTGCAGCTGATCCAAAATGCTGCTGCACGACTTCTAACCGGAACCCATAAGAGAGACCATATAACTCATATCCATTGGCTGCCTGTTCATTTTAGAATTTATTTTAAAATTTTAATGTTTGTTTTTAAATGTTTAAATGGTCTTGCTCCACCTTATCTCTCTGAGCTTCTTTGTGCTTATGCCCCTCCTAGGTCTCTCAGGTCAGCTGACAAGCTGTTCCTGGAGGTACCCCGGTTTAAGAGGAAGCTCAGAGAGAACAGGGCCTTCTCTATTGCTGTTCCAAACCTCTGGAACAATTTGCCTTAGCACATAAGAGAGGCTCCATCATTGTCTTCCTTCAAAGCCTGTCTTAAAACTCACTTTTACTCCCTGACTTATGACAAAGTCTTTATTTTTATTAAATTTACATTTTTTTTAATATATATACTATTTCACTATTGTTATTTGTTATGTCATGTGTACATCACTTTGTTTTCAGCTGAGAGTTGTTTTGAAAGTGCTATATAAATAAATTGCTTGCTTGCTTTCCCTTCTTTGTACAGTCTATCATTATTCAACAAACTGCATAGATCTGAACTGTAGGTATAAAAAACGAGTTATTAATATTTTCTGTGTCAGAAAAATTTTACACTAACTCTTACTTAGGATTCTAAAGGTTTAAAATATTTGTGTTTAAGCAGTAGTGCATCTACAGTAAGGGATATAAATTATTCAATCACCTGCTGAATTTGTAAGTTTGGTCACTTACAAAGGGAAACAAATGCCTCTAATTGTATGGTTGTTTCATTTTAACAGACAGAATAATCCTGAAAAAAAAAAACATTGTATAAAAGTTAGAAATTGATTTGTATGTCATCATTTCAAGTATATAATAACTACAAATTGATTGTGTGCCTGACACATAGGTTACAATCAATCAGTCAATTACAGATACTTCTGGTCTCAACTTATGTGTATAAAGCACACCCATTTGCAGAATCAACCTCCACCACCATGGACAAGGCCAAAGATCTGTCAAAGACATCGGGCAAAAGACTGTAGATCTCTTGAAGGCTGTAATTGGCTAAAAAAAAACATTAGCAAGAAGCTTGGTGAGAAGCTCACAACTGATGGTGTGATCAGGACTTGTGTTTGTGATTCAGAAGTAAGAAATAAAAAATGACCATCGGTCGACCTTGGTCTGAAGCTCCGTTCAAGATCATGCCTCATGGGTGAAAATTAGTGCGAAAAATGTGGTGGATCAGTCCAGAAGTACACGGAAGCAGCTTGTTAATGATCTGAGGACATTTGGATCCACAGTCACCAAGAAGACCACTAGCAACACCCTACGCTTTAATGGATTGAAATATTTCAGTACCCACAAGGTTCCTCTACTCAAGAAGGCACATCAGGTCCATCTGAAGTTTGCCAATGAAGATCTAAATGATTCAGAAAAGGCTTGGAAAAATGTTGGTGCTTAGATGGAACACTTAGAACACCTAAGCTACAAGTTGTCAAGCAACAGCTAAGAAATCTAAAGGATTTAGAGAGTTTCTGTTAAAAGGAGCGGGGAAAAAAATCTCTCCTGGGTTGTTTGGTGACCAGTTACAAGAACATCTTATGACTGTGTTTGGCAATAAGGGTTTCTCCACCATTTACTAAGCTATGCTTTACTGGGGCATCTTTCTTTCCGAATATCTAGTGTGTAAAGGCCCATTCCCAGAAACTATATTCTAGTGGCATGATGTGTTAGTAAAATTGGGTTTGTCATGTTAAAAGTCAAATTGTTTTTGCACAGCAGTAATCTGCAAAGCTGATTATGAAGGGGGAAAAAAGCTTTTTAAGTGTCTGAAACTACCTTTGTTGATTTGATGATTGGTTTATGAAAAAAAAAAAACCTAAAGCTAAAACTTGTCTCAGTGTCTTTGTTTAAGAAAATAGTGAAAAGGAAGAAGAAAAAGAAAAAAAGGAAATGTAAACTAGCTGATTAAACAAATAAGCTGCTTTGGTTATATTTTACAAATACATACAGCCTACATCCTTTCACAGACCTTCAAAGAGTTGAATTGAAGTTATCAATATAAGTAAATAGGTGAAAAAAATGCCGAAAGAAGTTAAGGAAACCTTCATGCTATATTTAAAATGCAGTCACTGTTGATTATTATTTCTGTCAACAGATTACAATTTAGTTTAAGAGGCCTGAGAGTGTTTCTGTCAGTTGTCGCAGGATATAGTTTAAAAAAAAATAATCACAGTAGTAATAATGACTATTAGTGGAAAAAATAGCATATATGCAATATGCATAATTAAACTGAAAGCTAATCCTAATGACATGTGGGACCCTATGTGCCCCGGCCCAATTAATGCATTGATGACATTGTTTGTTAATACTGCTGGGCATAAAGGAAAGATCCTCTACAGTGTGTTGAATATTACCTGCTTGTCATCAAAGGCAATCTCAGACACATTGTTACAGAAATTGTTTCATGGTGGTTTTTCTGTTACAGAGTATGAACCATTTTAAGATAACAACAGAAAAGCTGGTTTTATAAGTAATATCCAAGTATTTTCTTCTTACTATTTAATATGAATTTTTAATGTTCTAGTTTTTCAAACTTCTGTTTCATTTTATTTCATGTGCCCTTTAGATGTGGTGTAGTGTTTGTTTTTGAAGTTGCTGTTTTAAATGAAAAAAAAACCCCAAACACTTTCATGCTGTGCTAGAGTGGAATTTTGTTTCTAGACATGCTGTTTTAGCATGATCTGGCAGGGGTGATTTTACACTCTTTATTTTCTGGTTTCCTTTCTTTTCACTTTTCTCAAATCCTCAAGGAATGTAGCTCTAAAGGAGTCTATTTAAATTCATATCATAGTAGGACTCACTGATTTAGTTTACCTTCCAGTGTTTCTATAACAACATGTTCTTTTTTTTTCTCTGTTTCTCTCTCAGTCAAGAAGGAAAGATGGCAGTTTAGGCTTTAGCACTTGGAACTGTTTATTTTTGCGTGTGTTCATAAGATTGGTTTGACCACTGGTCGTATTGTTGCACCTCGATTACTGTTCCTGGTCTGAAACTTTGTTGATGCCCTGATGTAGGCATCGGTGGGCAAGAGACAAAAATAGGGTGTTGTTCAAATACTACTACGCAAGTAACCCTGGAATGGATGTAGTGGTTCTGAATGACAGCAACATCAGGAAGAAGGAACATGAGAAACTCGAGAAATAACAAGGGCTCAGAGCAGAGCAAATGTAGAGGGTGAAGGTAACAGTGGTCCCAGTGGTAATCGGAGCACTAGGTGCAGTGACCCCCAAACTAGGCAAGTGGCTCCAGTAGATCCCAGGAATAACATCAGAGATCTCTGTCCAGGAGAGTGCAGTCCCCAGTTTATTTATTTTTAGTTATTTTTTTTATAAATAAATAAATTAGGCAGCAGACTCGACCATCAACATTCCAATTAGTAGATGACCTGCTCTGCTAATTTATTAATCCCTAATTTCCTTCGGGATTAATTAAGTATTCTGATTCTGATTCTTCTGACCTACAGCTACCCCAAGGCCATCTCTGGGAGGCCATCTTCCTAATCTGTGGAGGCTTTGCTCCATAGATTGTTGCTCTGACACTAATTAACTAATGTGACTAATCTTTCTGTCACTTGTAGAGCTTCAGGGTGTTGGACTTCAGGTTGAAGCCTCCATACATTATGAAGTGTTTTTGTGTCTTGACACTGGTGAGTCTGATTGCAATGTGTTGGCAATCTGCTTAATTTTATAAATTTGATGGCAGTTATTAGCAAACCTTCAATAATCTGTCTGAAATTGATTGCATTCAATCCCAGTCCAACTAAGCTGATTTTGAAAGAGGCCGACTCTCACCGGAGGACCTGTATAACTGGCTTATGGTTGAAAGTGGTCGTGCAGAAGTTGAATGTACTGCATCCTCAACCTCTGGGCAACCAGGTGGTCAACACATCCACTTGTAAAGCAGTCCCTGTCAACAAACAAATTCAATGCAATTGCTGTTTTTTCATACTTGGACAGAGGTTGCCATGTTGTTTTTTCTCTACTGTGACAGAGGCCTAAAGAAAGATGATGATGAGAGAGAGAGAGAGAATACAGCAGTGGGAGGAATAGAGGGATAAAGCAGAGGGGGTAGAGTCAAATAAAAAAAAAAAGACATTCATAAAAGACTTAGTGTAAGAAAGGGAGAGCAAAGAAAAGTCATTTTTATTATTGGGGTTTTACCTAAAATCCTCTGATATCTGCATTGCTGGCAAGTGTGGGATTTTTGTCCCTGCAAGAATATTTTGGCATGTCAGTAAGCACCTTTGTGCATCATAACAAAACACACTTAAGAATGAAAGAAGACAGAGGAAAGGAGAGCAGCAGAGAATGAGAGAAGGGTTGGATGAAAGACATTGGAGAGAAGAAAGGATTTAGAGGATACACTGACTAGTGAGACTACAATCCAGGGACACACAGCCTGTTTTTTCTTTTATGAAATCTGAGTGTCTTTACTTTGAGAGAGAAGGAAGGCCCACCTCCCTCAGTATGATTCAGATATTCCGCATCCACAAACAGCCACATTTGTATTAATCATTTCACAACAGATAAACATGTCTTTTGCCAAATTGATTGGTCGGTCAATTGCACCACATGTGAAATTAGTATCCTCTTTTTAAGTAAGTTTATTGCATTCAGAAAAATTCTGATGATTGTGTCCCCCCAGTGTTGCATGCCACAGCTATCAAAACAAGCAATGACCATAGAGAAAGATTAAGCCTTAAAAATGATGATCAAGACATTCAATATTTGATGACAGTAATATAATTGTTTCTACCCATCTTCCTGTCTGAGTCAGGACCATTTCTGTCTTTGCTTCAGTGATATGAATATTGAATGCTTTCTCTCTGCGGGTTTCCATTTTGGTGTATAAGGCCTATAATTCCCTATTGACAGTCTGCAAAGGTAGAAGCCATTAGCAGTCATGCTGTGCACTCAGTGTGTATATTTGTGTGTGTTCCTGAGTTGAAGGTCAGGAAAAGGGGAGGCAAACACCATCACACTTGTCAATCAGAACACGACAGAGCAGGAGAGAGAGAAGGAGGTGGTGGAGACACAGAGAGGACGTGATGTTCTGATAACTTTTGAAAAAACGAGAGAGAGGGGGAAGGAGAGAATACTCCAAATAGAGTTAAAAAATAGACAGGAATCAGTTCAGACAATGAATAATTGAAACAACGCTGAACTTAGTTGTTAAGAACTGCTTTAAAAGGGGACACAGCCGCACCCAAACACTCCACACTCTGTAACCCAGATTCTTTTCTCTGATCTTGGTGTCTGAGTATGTGTTTTGCTGTTTTTGCCATGCATATCAAATGCTGCCGGGTTATTAAAAACAACTTTTAAAGGTGGCAAAATGACTTGTGTTCACCTAGAATCACTGAGGGAAGTAACTTAAACACACAATAACCTTTCTTTGCAACTTAATTTTGTTTACTTGTGATTCTAATCATGGCCTAATACCTTTGGTTTAGTGTTTTTGTTTTTGGTTTTTTTTGCATTTCCAAAATAGGAGGCAGGGCTTTAAGCTGAACAGCGACATGATCCTGGATTTTCAGTTTTCCTGTGTTTTTGTCAATTTGTATTATGATCTATGTATAATATCTCTTTGCTAGTCTTAACATTTTTTCTGATGGTCCCTGTTTAGTTCCTTGATTTATTAGATATCCTCTTGTGTCTTTGCCCTCTGTGTCTGTGTTTATATAGTTGTGTGAGTTTGTGTCTTTTTTTCCTCCTTGTGTTTTATTCATTTATGCTCTGCCTCTCCTCTACTCCTGCATCATGTTCCTCTGTTTCCTGTTTTATTGTGAAGGTCTCGTGTTTCCATGTTCATGCTGTTCAGTTTTGCTTCCCCTGTCTCGTTATGGTTATTCGTGTCAGCTGTGTTTCCTTGTCTGTTCTCATTTCCTCGTTATCCTGTGTGTTTATGTCAGGATCTCCCTCACAGTTGTGTGTCTCTCCCTGTGTTTCTCCAAATGTTTAGATTTCCCAGTTTAGGTTTTTGTATTGCTTTTTCCAGCCATCAAAAAAAAAGCTGACAAACAGATCTGAAATGCTCATGAAATCATTTGGATCTCTTGGATCTCGAGTTGGATCCCACCTGGCTGCATCTGTGTTTTTATGATATGATTAGTCTGTATTATCAAAGTCTACAGGTTAGTGAAAGTGCTTTGGGATTTTGCAGAAATTTAGTCTCACATGTGCAAACAAAAAGAATACAGATGCACACATTAGCACACAGGCAATGGTTACAGTACCTTTATTAAAATCTAGATTGCTCTTTTTTTGTCACTTGTCCATAAATTTTGCAGGTTTATATCCCATGTATTTGTTGTAAACCAGACCTTCTGCATAAATAGTGTGTTTGGATTCATGCAGAGAACAGCTGCCTCAATCTCAAAGTCCTCAAACAATCTCTGCCACTTTCTAATGGGAATTGCTCAACCTTATATCAATTAACATATTGCTTCTTCTCCAGCTGCCTCCCACTGATCTGAATTGCAATGTCTTTTTCAGGGATTAAGATTTCTGTAAAACCCACTGTAACACGCCATTATTTTTATTAGTACAGAACTGGCTCTCTCAACAGGTGTCTTCATTTTTGACACTGTGATTTGTCATGTGCTTAGTAGATAGTGTTGGTCAGAACTGAAAAATCTAGCTGCATCTCTGTTCACGTAGGGAATTTGGGCCAATGTCTCCTACTTCCAGTGGAAATTCTTGGATTTACTTACATTCTTTATCTCTGTTTTCTAGGACCACTGCTCACCATCCAGCCTGCAAACTCTCCAGACCAGCTCTGCATCACCTGCTCAGCCAACCACAACCTGTCACGCTCTCTTTCAGCCAGCTTGCAGTCAGCTAATTCGTCTGCTTGTACCTCTGTTTATAGTCAACCATAGCTCAACAGTAATTCAACTGCTAGGTCCCTAGGTAAGACATTACACACACCCAAGCTTTTAAAGAAATCTTGTCAGTCATTTTGTTCTAGTTTCTATTCGAAAATAGAGGTAAGTAACCAACTATTATAAAATGAAACTGTGAGATTGTTTTATTTTTTGAGTAACCAACCAGCACTTTAAGAAGCTCATTGTGTTTTGAGAGAAAAATTGTAAATACTTACAGTGACACTACAGTAACTCTTACATTAAATATAAATAACTGTAATTTGATGCATTAATATCATTTAAACAGTGTCATTTGTTTGGGTATGCAGATGGCCAAAGACATCTGAGTGTTTATATGACTAATGGCAGGACAGATGGAGAAATGGATGAAATCCTTTTTATGCGCGTTGCAAATAGTGTCAAAAGAAATCGTAATAAAACTAAAGCCTGCTGCTGTGGCACGAGATATATTATACTATAGTAGAGACCTGTAGTCTGGAAAAACTCCCACTGGTCACACTGCAAGATGAAAGCCAGATCCTTCATGTCATAAACGGTAGTTGGGATGCCAGACTCGAATTTCGGTGGCTTAAAACAATCTCGGTCTTTTTGATACCTACCGATGTCATCACTTTTCTGAGTACACCCAGGGGCTGCATTTGCATGATGTGATTGGACACTGCTGGAGACTTCTCTTGTGTCTCTTGAGGCATTCAGCTCATAGTGGGAAGCAGTAACCCACTATGATCAGAAGGAGGAATTTCTAAAAGAGCATCACTGCGCTGATAGCTTGCTGATACTGAATACAAGCTTAAACAGGCATCTGAAGGGTGTTTACTACAATTCTAGTGTGTGGGAAAAGGGCTCTTGTCCAAAAAAACCTACAAAGAAAAGTGTGACAGTTCTAAGCTGTATTAGACTGAGGATCAGGGACTAGCTAACATGACCAAACAGCGAGGAATTTAGCATGACATTAAACTTTTTCATTTTTTTCTGTAAAATACCAAAATATATTTTTCTATATTTTAGTTATGTGTTGATAGAAAAGTGTAACATCAAACAGATGTTTGATGTTACACTGATACATAACTGGATGAGGAACTCCACGGTGAATGAGCTCAACCAAACAAAGATAATGCAAATAACACTCCATTTATAGCTTTATAATTGTGTGTTAATGTATTTATCCTACACGTTATGATAGAAAGGTCATTGGTAAAGGATTTTCAGACATTGGGCTTTGTATAAAGGATTATTTAAATTTCTGTAATATTGCACACCTCACTATAAAAACAGAAAAGATGCTACAAAGGCTTTGCGCCCCGTGTATAACGGTAGTCCCAAGGTCACCATGGAACAGATTTGTACCCTTTCATTTTCAGCCTGTCACATGCCACTGGGTTTGAATGGAAAACCTGCACACTCCTGGGCTTTGACAGAACATAGTTTGACACCACAGCACCATGCAGAACACAGTGAAGCACAATGTTAAAAATAATGCCAGGTTAAAAGTCCATTCTACCAGCAGACATTACTTCATGACAAGGGATGTATTTTATAGGAGAAATTAGAACAAATCTGATAAATTAGACAAGAAAAAAAACTCTATTGTAAACTCAAACCCAACTCTTCAGTACACCAATAAGTGCAATTTACCTACATTATATCATACAATTGAATGAATGAGTCCCTGAATATTTTTTTAAAGGAGCTTAAATGTTATTATTGGTCATCTAAACCCCATACTTAGGGCAGGGATAGCTCAGTAGGTAGCATGGTCGCCCCATGATGGGAAGGTTGGGGATTTGAATCCACTGAACGGTTACCATGAACTACCCCATCATTAATAAAGTACACATTATTATACTCAAAAGGGATGTAAAGTCTGTCAATTTGAATTGTTATTTCTATAGATCAAAAGTATATTGCAGTCATAACACCGTGTTATTATCATTTACATTGAATCCACAGAGCTAGTTGTTCAAATGCTTCTTAATGTTCATATAACAACTTTGTTTTGCATGCATGCTCTGCAGAGGCCAACATAAACCTCTGTTTCTTTAGCATGGATCAAGCTCTAAAAGCACTAGATCTAGATTTCCTTAAACAGCCCCAGAGCTTTAGGATCAATCTCAGGACCCCAAAACATGCAGGCATTGTAAGGATTGTACAGACAGACAAATGTGGCTGTATTTTACGGTGAATCTTGTTTGAAAAATTGAATACAAAAGTAAATCCTAAAAGTGGTTCCGCACAATACTTCAAGTTTCCAGGGAAAAGTCAGCTGCTTTGTAATGTTGACTTTGTTGGATATTGTAAGTGTTTCTGATTGCACACAAAAACCAAACTATATCACTGTTTCTTGAAGAGTAAATTTTAATGTAAACATGCATAAAAGCTCTGACCTTTGGGTGAAAAGCTTTTATACAGCATGTACTGGATAATATGAAGGTAAAGATGTGTGTAGTAAACAGGAGAAAACTTGGTATTAATGGAGACAGCTGTCCCGGTCCACATGTCTTAATAGCACCCAAAAAAGAAAAGAAGAGCACTTTACAGTCTGTGCTAATGTAAAATTCATCCAGAAGTAGGTGACAGCTGCTGTGACTGTACTCGGACGAATGATGGATACAGATGTCTGACTGAATGACTCCCATGTGTGAGTAGGCGTCACTTTATATGTAGTGTGTGTTTTTTCTCTGTGTGTGTGTGTTTCACTATGAAGATAACTCGGATGGAAATGTATCCTTTATGTGTATGTGTGTTTGCATGTGTGTGAGTACTTGTTTGTTTTTTGGTTTATGTGACTGCAGTGGTGAAAAATGATGGATGTGTATGACAGGTATCTTCGTGGTGATGGATGGCTGGCATTTCGTATAGACGCAGCTGGCAGAGTTTCAGGTCTTGGCAAAAATGATATGACTGGGTTATATTGGTTTTCCACTGGGGGTAAATTTGAATAAACATAAAGTTAAAGTTTTAATGATGCTGTTGGAGAAACTGGGTCACGGTACTGCAAATAGTAGCAGGTTCTGGGAAAAGGGAAAAAAAAACTGCAGTAAAATCTGTCAGCTTTTGCTAGGTAAAATTTAAGGGATGGATAGAAAGTAGATACAATTTGGTAGAGATGTTTTGAAAACACTGCTACCTTTCAGAGTTTTTTTTTTGTTTTTTGTTTTTTTTTACACTATGGAACAAAATATAGAGAATTATGTAATAAACAAAAAAAGCATGCAAATGATTCTAAGTTTACAAGATTTTTTTGTATTTAACTGAGCTAGATTTGTCATGGCAACTTTGCATATTCTCTCAGCCAGCTTCATAAGGTTGTTAACTGAAATTGCTTTTAGAGGCTGCCCCTGCATCATAATATTCCAAAATAGCCTTTGGAAAACAAAAAGATAAAATAATAAGAAAAAACAATAGCCAGAACCCCAGGTTTTAAACCAAATGGGATAGTTTGGTAGCCATGCTGGTTATAGTATGAAACATTTTTTGAATGAGAAGATTTATACAAACCTCTGAGTGGGACTGTAAATAAAATTTGCATTATTGATAACCACTTATTCCATCTGGCCCCAGGTTCCCTTTCAGTCAGCCATCAGAATGCAACCTAATGAATCATTCACATTTCCTTACACTACATGTTTATCCACTAATAATGGCTGCAGGTGGATAGTGAAGTCTTGTAGTTGTAGTTGCACAGTTAAGAATTCAGCATTGAAAGTATGTGATTTCTTTGCCAGGTTTCTTGAAAAAGAGAGTAGTCCTGGTTAAATAGATAAAATAAAAAAACTATTTTACAATGGTAATATTGAGCTCAAAATGCACTTTAGGCACACATGAAGTAATTGTTTTATCTTTTTATTGTGATTCATTTTTTTTGTCAGTGACTTACAAAGGTTTAATGTCACTAAGCAACAAGCAATAAATCTTTTTTGGCTGACTTATTCAACTGAAGTTTCTGACTAACGTTCACAACAGCATTCGCAGTAATGAAATAGTTTTTTATAATAATATCTAGGGGTTAAAAGTTTCAGCAACTTCAGTTATTGAGCAGTTAAATCTGGTTGACTTTAATGTGTAATTGTTCATGTTCTGCGGCCTGGAGTTACTTTCACTTAACCGCATGGATATGGAGTAGTAAAATAATCACATCTCATATTCTACTTATACTGTAACACATCGTTTTTCTTTTTAATCTGAGTGGTGTGTTCACAGTGCAAACATCATTTTTGGTACTTGAGCATCTATCTAGTGCTACTGATGAGAAGCAACCATAAATGAAGATGAGTGATTATTTTTAATGGTAAGGGCTCTTCAGCAAGTAAAATTTAATAAAATGAAAATCTAAAGCTTACTTTTAATTTCCTAATTCAATTTATAGTTTTTAATCAGATATTGGATTTATTCATTTTTTTTAACTGTTGTCCAGTTTAGGATGTGGAACATTTCTATTTTTAAATCTTCAAGTTTTCACACATTTACTGTAGAGTTGTTTTAAGTAAAAAAAAATTTAAACTTTTCCTTTTGTTTTTAAGGTAATCAAAATGTGTACACACAGGAAACGGATACCAACTGAGTGGATTGTAACTCATCTAGTAAAGTATTTTCTTCAGAGAAATGTTGTGAACGTGCATCCACAATGGGATGAGATTAAGTAGCTTGCTCAATTAAGCTGACTAAATCCATAAAAAGCCTTAAAGGAGTAGAACAGGTTAGCTGATCACAGCCTGTCCACAAAGAAAGATTTGTTGGAGCTCACAGTACAAATTACTGTATCGTAGATTACACTCACTCATTTCTAAGCAAATATTCTTCCCACGCTGCATCACTATACCTATGCCGTTACGGGTGCATGTCTGATGCAAGGGCGTGAACACCTTTCTCATATCACCACTCTGAAGACCGATGGGCGTTGTCAACAGGTTTAATGACATTCAAAAGGGTAAAACTAAAAACAAGACAAAAAATACAGTCAAGACATACATAAGCGTAGCATAACATACATTTATACACCGCAATACTAATACACAGCATACGTCTAATTATATAAACTTTTAAACAACTACTGAGGCTATCTCAGACGACCTCCGACATCGCGGATAGCTAGCTTAGCACCGAGATTAGCTTTACGGTCAAATACTGCGCTAGCGGCAACATAATGTACAAAAACAAGTTGTAATTTAACTTTAAGTACATACCGGCGATACAACCGTAAACCAAAGATGTAGACAGTAAATTTTCCGACAGGACACCATAAGCCGTGTGCCGATATGTCTCTTTCTTTCGCTCGCTTGCTTTCCTTGAGCTGACTTCCTGTTCAATAAAGTTGTTTCAAAACAAACCATTTCTACGGTGCATTACTTGAAACGACCACAGAGGGCGCTAAAAACACATAACTAACAACGTACTGGGAATAATATTTTAGTGATACAGAACACTCCCCGCCTGACGTGAATAAACGCCACGATTAAACGTTGAAGAAAACAACACGTTAAGAAGGCACCAAGGGTACGATCTCTGAGATAGGTCTGGTCAACACCTTTGTACCATCTGATTTAACTACCTTAATTTCCACGGTACGTATTTTACCATCTTTACTTGGGAACACCTTAGTTATGAGACCAAGAGGCCACTCATTTCTTGGCACTCGACTGTCTTTGAGTACCACAACATTTCCTAAGCTCACGTTAGGCTGGCTAGACTGCCATTTGCGGCGTGGCTGTAGGGTAGGGAGAAACTCTTTCCTCCATTTTTCCCAGAAGATGTTCGACAGGTGCTGAACCTGGCGCCACTGATATTTGTAGAGGTCTGATGCTGTGAATTTTTCAGCTGGAGCCTGAAGGGGTGCTACCTTTTGAGTCAGGAGAACAGCTGGAGTCAAGATAAAGGGGTCACTTGGGTCTGATGAAACCGGGACGAGGGGTCTACAGTTTATGATAGCAGCCACCTCTGCCATGAAGGTGACGAGAACCTCATGAGTGAGTTTAGTGGTCTTAAGCTGAAAAAACATAGAGTCCAATATTCTCCGTGCTAAACCTATCATTCTCTCCCATGCTCCGCCGAAATGGGAGGCATGAGGTGGGTTAAAAGTCCATTTACATCCATGTTCTTTTAAGAAGGTGTGCACAGCTGTGTTGTCCAAGTTTGAAGGGATTTTCAGTTCTTTACATGCACTTACAAAATTGGTGCCTCGATCAGAGCGAACAGTTTTCACTGGTCCCCTCACGGCCAGAAATCGTCGGAATGCATTAATGAAGCTAGATGTATCAAGTGACTCTACCACTTCAATGTGAACTGCTCTAATACTCAAACAAGTGAATATGACAGCCCACCTTTTATTCTGGTTGACGCTTCCTCTTGTACGTCGTGAAGACACAAACCACGGACCAAACACATCTAAGCCCACATTCGTGAACGGGGGATCCGTTGTGAGACGGTCTGGAGGGAGGTTTGACATTTTCTGTGTGCTCAAAGGGGCACGAAGTCTTTTGCAGGTAACACAATGATAGATGATTGTGCTCACTTTTCTTTTACCGCCCACTATCCACCATCCTGCGGAGCGAACGGCTCCTTCTGTGAAAAGGCGACCTTGATGCTGGGTCTGCTCGTGGTAGTGCTTTATGAGAAGCGCTGCAACATGGTGGTGGCCAGGAACTATGAGAGGGTTTTTCTCACCTTGGCTAATGTTTGAGTCTTTGATGCGACCACCTACTCTAAGGAGTCCTTCTTCGTCCAGATAGGCGTCTAAGGTTTTGAGATGACTGGTTTTGGGTAGTTTTCCATGTTTTTGCACACACTTGATTTCTTCAGCATACACGTCCTGCTGTACTGCTCGAATGACAAGGTTCTGAGCTTGCTTTAACTCATCCACAGTAAGTCCCGTTTCACAGTAATGCCAGCCATTACAGTGATTGGCTTTGCCTGGTGGTGATTTGAAGTTGTGGATGACATGTATTAGTCTAGAAAGAGCACGTGTGAGGGATTTCCAGGTAGAAAACTTGGTGAATCTGTCTGAGCCCAGTTCTTTAGTTGAGGCTGTTGTTTTGAGTGCGGTTACCTGAGGTCTTACATCTGCGTCCATGTTGGGTTCTACAAGGTCATAGGAGTCATTCGGAGAATTCTGAATCTGATGTAAAAGGTCAGGGCCGGTGAGCCAGTTACTAAGCGGCAGCTGGAATGCAGGAACAGAACGAGTGGCGTGATCTGCAGGGTTCTGACTGCTAGCTACATAGTGCCACTGGCATGGCTGAGAAGATCTGCGGATTCTAGTCACACGATTACTGACATAGACATAAAATCTTCTAGACTCGTTGTAGATGTAACCTAAGACTACTTTACTGTCTGTGTAGAAAGTAGTGTGATCTAGTTTACAGTCAAGTTCACCTGAGATAAGATCTGCGAGCTCAACCGCTAAAACGGCAGCACTAAGCTCTAATCTTGGAATAGTCTGATCTGGGCGTGGTGCTAGCTTAGCCTTACCCATTACAAAGCCTACTTGACTGTGTCCTTCTGCATCTGTCACTTTTAAATAGGCCACTGCAGCTATGGCTTTGGTAGATGCGTCTGAAAAAACACACAACTCTTTTGATCCAAAGCGTTATAAAATCAACAAAAATTATTCAATTGCACTGTTCTTGCAGTCGTACTAGTATAACGATCATGTTCACAGTGGGTGAAAGACTGGAAGCCACACTGGCTTTCAGGAAAAAATTCTTGTAATATACATTTCTGAAGGTGACTGAGGATTTTGGCTACAGTAGCAATTTAGCAGCAACAGCAAGAAGGTAAATTTCACAATGGTTTCCACAGTCTGCACAGTGCACAGTCTTTTTTTGTTTGTAAATTGTGAAGATTTAAGCATCCTCGTATCCTTGTTTTTTGAACAGCTGGAACAGTTTTCCATGCTCCCAGCACTTGTTGAAGTATTTTCTATCTTTCCGACCACTGTGTGTGGTCAGAAATGGGGTTCAGATCAGGTGAACAGGTGGCCATGTCATTAGTTTTTCTTCTTTTATACCCTTTCTTGCCAGCCACGCTGTGGAGTACTTGGACGCGTGTGATGGAGCATTGTCCTGCATGAAAATCATGTTTTTCTTGAAGGATGCAGACTTCTTCCTGTACCACTGCTTGAAGAAGGTGTCTTCCAGAAACTGGCAGTAGGACTGGGAGTTGAGCTTGACTCCATCCTCAACCCGAAAAGGCCCCACAAGCTCATCTTTGATGATACCAGCCCAAACCAGTACTCCACCTCCACCTTGCTGGCGTCTGAGTCGGACTGGAGCTCTCTGCCCTTTACCAATCCAGCCACGGGCCCATCCATCTGGCCCATCAAGACTCAGCTCTCATTTCATCAGTCCATAAAACCTTAGAAAAACCAGTCTTGAGATATTTCTTGGCCCAGTCTTGACGTTTCAGCTTGTGTGTCTTGTTCAGTGGTGGTCGTCTTTCAGCCTTTCTTACCTTGGCCATGTCTCTGAGTATTGCACACCTTGTGCTTTTGGGCACTCCAGTGATGTTGCAGCTCTGAAATATGGCCAAACTGGTGGCAAGTGGCATCTTGGCAGCTGCACGCTTGACTTTTCTCAGTTCATGGGCAGTTATTTTGCGCCTTGGTTTTTCCACACGCTTCTTGCGACCCTGTTGACTATTTTGAATGAAACGCTTGATTGTTCGATGATCACGCTTCAGAAGCTTTGCAATTTTGAGACTGCTGCATCCCTCTGCAAGATATCTCGACTATTTTTGACTTTTCTGAGCCTGTCAAGTCCTTCTTTTGACCCATTTTGCCAAAGGAAAGGACGTTGCCTAATAATTATGCACACCTGATATAGGGTGTTGATGTCATTAGACCACACCCCTTCTCATTACAGAGATGCACATCACCTAATATGCTTAATTGGTAGTAGGCTTTCGAGCCTATACAGCTTGGAGTAAGACAACATGCATGAAGAGGATGATGTGGACAAAATACTCATTTGCCTAATAATTCTGCACTCCCTGTACTTGTACAGGCAATCAATTCCAGGAGCTGTAGTCATATGTGCATATGTCTGTGTAAGCTGGCTGGTAGTACCAACTGTTTCTTCAAAGCTTGGGTGATCAGTTTTCAGAGGGATTAAAGCTGCTGTCCCAGTTATAACCTGACACACACACGTGTCTAAGGCCATGTGAAATTATCCAAGGCTACGATGGTGAAAAATACACACATTTTGTAGGCTTGGGAATGTCAGTGTGTGCTCTTATATTTCTTATATTATAGGACATAAATCTCTTCAGTTTCTGTGTGTGTTGTCAGTAACTTTTGGCTCCAAAAATTCTGCATAATTGGATTTCCCCATTTTAAAAAGAAAATTCAGATTTAACTTTAACACATAGTCTAAGGTCGGGGTTAGCCAAGTTATGGTTTTTATTGGAAGTTATGGTAAGAATCATTAAAGTTGAATATCTTCTCCATGTGTATATGTGTGACATATAGAGACTGTACTTAAAGGACTGTTTCCTTAGGTCACAATCTGTGTATGTGTGAATGCACATACTTGTGTCCTGCACTGCAAAGGCATTTTCATTGTTGTCTTTACTGATGTGTACCACATTTTGTGAAGTAATAGGATCAAATAATATTTGGCGTCAAATTGTTTTTTCATTCATTTGTTTAGTTTTTTGGTCTGTCTTTCTACTCCATAACTGATTACATTAACCAATAAGTATTTAAATAACTTACTGCTTTTGTCTCACACTTCAATGTACTTCAATATATGTCTTCACTTGATCAAAACTTTGTCTTGTCGTGCAAATCCAATGGCATGACTAAAAACGTGCTAGCTTTGCTTTGGATCTATTCTGCAGGTTTTTTTTTTTCTTCCACTTCAAATTCCAGAAATGAGCCTTGAATCATTCTTGTGTGGGTACTTAGCATGTTTTCCATAAAGCAGAGGTATTCGATTGCAAAGGATGCTGACTCAGCACCGCCATGGGCCTACTGTGGATCTGAAATATTCATGGTGCCTCAGATACATTTTCAAATTAGTAGAATGCCTCTAGCATTAATGGACCTGTCCAGAATCATGAAGAATACAAAGAATGCTTAAGTCTGTGTGTTATTTCAGTGTAGGGGTACACTCGCGTGTTCATAGACGGCGATGCTTAATTCTGCTGTGTTGCATGTTTGCAAGCATCAAAATATCTCCTAAGGTTAGTTAACTACAAAGTCACAATATAATAATCATATTATGGGAAAATGACTGAATGAATCACAGATACCGTGTCGAAATAAAAACATTTACTGTATTTGCAACACCAGAAATTCAATTCATATAATATAAAACTACACATGCGTTCTTACTATATATGGTAGCAAAGTACATGATATCTCACTAGTTACTGCAGTTATCATTGTACCCTTTTCATTTTCCAACGAGCAATCTACGAATGATCTCTGTATCTATTATTATAGGCTATACTGTACAATATAAAGCGCCTTGAGGCGACTTTTGTTGTGATTTGGTGCTATACAAATAATATTGAATTGAAATGAATTGGCTGTCTACTTTATTAACAGACAGTACTTTAGAGCTGAATCAACTGTTTTCCAGAAAATAATTTGAAATCTGAAAAACTTCACCAAAGTGAAATTTATTTGAGCCTAATTAACCTTTTTAATTTAGAGGGTAAACAAATGCCTTTCACAATGAGTAAACGAAGGCTAATGTTACTAAATCTGTTGAAAAATCTGCTCCATTACATTTGATTATGTAGAAATGAATCAGTACAATAGTACATGCACGTGTTATCATAGCAGTATTGATAGCCATGCCGTGCAACCTTCTCAGAGGGCGAGGAAAGTTTATTAAGGTTTGGCATGAAAGCAAAAAAATACATTTTCAGTCTTAATGATAATAAAACAAGAAGTTGCTTATTGGTATTTCTATACGATTGAAAATAAATCAGTATTATGTTATGTTTTTTTTTTCTTGAGCTGTGTGGAGTAGAAGTTGTGTGTGTGTGTGAGTTGTGTGTAGTGTAGGTGTGTGTGTGTAGAGTGTGTGTGTGTGTGTGTGTGAGAAAAATATTAGTAGACCAATTATTGGCTCTAACCTTCTGTCTTCTTCTTTTTATTTCCTGAAAATTTATATTAGCCTTCCACCACTCAGACTTACATTGTGTTTTGCATTTTTTTTGAAGGTCAGTCTGTGCTATCAAGAAAGCAGCTGAAAGGCCAGGGTAAATTGCTCACACTCAGTGCTAATCAAGACATATTTTAAAAGCATAAACCATCTTCAGTGTTCTAGAAATTTCAATGACCACAGAGATCCTTAGCCCATGTGTTAGAATACAAATGATCGCCCACTATTTTAAGCACTCTCCCTATGTGTGCACAAACACACTGTAACACAGTGACACATTCGCGCAGACAGCACAATGTGGCATACCCTAACAATGAGAAATGGTTACAACCTGTGTGTGTGTGTGAGTGTGTGTGGCGCAGAGGGAGATCGTAGAGAAATAGAAAGGACAAAAGGTCCATGCAAGATTCAAAACATGCCAATAATCAGAAGAGCAAAGGACCAACCATACTGGCTCTGTCAAATGTCATTCTCATGTATTTTTGATCAAATGTTGTTTAATGGAGGAATGTACACTAATCTGCATATAAATAAAGTCATACATTGAGTAGTTTAAGTTTATAAATGTTAAAGTAAATCAAAACCAAGTGTTGTGCACCTCTTCAGGAGCTTTAGATCTGTTCAGTTCACAAGACTCATCCACCTGGCCACAAAAGCCACCTGTCTGTCTCCCTGTAGTACCAAAAGAATAAAAAGACAGGGGAAAACCTACCAGGTTGACCAAACAATAAATAAATAAATAAAAGTCACCTTTTCCTGCTTGTTTTCTATACCTCCACCTCAAAGAAATTAGGAAGCAAAGTGACCTACAATGTCAAAAGTAACACCAGAAGCCCGATCAGCCTATCAAACTAAAGTTTGAAATTGTAGATAGTCTGACATGTATATGATTTTTAGCAGCTGTCTAAAGAGATTAGACATTAAGTGACCAGGAAAGAAAGAGGTTCCTGAGATGTGTATCTTGTCTATTGTCGTTTGGTGGGTTAATTGAGGTAAAATAAATGTCTATGTCTGAGATTTGTGTGAAATTGGCTTCCAAAAACTGTTGATTGGTCTTTAGACTGTGCAATGGGAAATCATTTTTGGTGCTTTCATGAATGCTGAAGAGATAAGATATCTTATCTGTTCATAATGCATGAAAAAAACTGTCATTCTTGTCTTTTCAGAGTTTTATAGCAGCAACACTGCTGCTATATGCTTTGCAAATCCAGTCCTAATGACAGAAAGATGTAAGATACATAACTGATGTTAGAAACAATGTAACAGCATGCATAACTCGTGTCATATTAGATACCTTGTTTGATATAATAAAATGGGGGGGACATCAATGTCATGGGTTGCTAGTTTAAACTGCCAAACCTTGACACTGAAACATTAATATTTTTGTAGTGTCTGTCTTGTTTTTAGAAAAAATGTGTGTATTTAGCCTTTTGTTAAACAGTTTTGTGACCTGTTTACTTATCATCCATCTTTATTCTTCAGCTTCCTTTCGTATTGATGATGCTAACAACAAACTTTTCAAAGGCATCATGAACATTTTGCATTTATAATTTGCAAAACTTCCTAAACAACCAAATGTCATGTTCTCATATCATTTTTTGATTGGTCAACATGGTACATTTTCCACCATCACGAACGGGCGTTTTTTTTGTTGTTGCTCATAAGCAGAGAGTGCTTGCTGCGCTGTCCTTAGACAGTAAACGTGATGAAACTATTGAGGAAAAAACGCAGCGTATATATTGTTTATCATTGACATCTGGTTTTACGTGGCCTATCAACACAATTTAAAAACTGGTATATATCACCTTGTTGCTTTGTCATCTTGAAGTGGTCATGTGATTGGATTACCACAACTCACTTTATTCTTCCTCAGTCAAACAGCAGCACTCATGCGATTGTTTTGCCCCCCCATTAGCTCCAGGTGCTACTTTTTTTTATTCATATATATTTGAGTATGTTTCTACGCGTATATGTGTAAGTAATGGTACTATATCTGTGTCAGTGTCAAGCATGTGTTTTATTTCTTTTGCCTCTTTTCCCAGTAAATTAATATTATGATTTCCAACAGAAGTTTAATAGGGGTGGTAATATCTGCAGATGTGTATCGCAGTGTTTCTCCATAAATGGGTTTTAGAAAAGGAAGCCAGTGTCATTGTGCAAATTCTTCCATGATCTTGTCTTTAACTTATAAGTGGTCACCTCCAAACATTTAATATATGGTTTTCATTGCACTGGATTTCATTTAAAACCTCCATGCCTTTTTTCTGTCATCATCGAAAACATTTGCACATGCACAATTTTTAACCTAAAAGTGTAAGATAAAACAGTTAGTTATATAAAATTACATTTAATCTACAATAACTATAATAGACAACTCTATTGTGCAGGTCATTACTAGTCTTGAGAGCTTGAAAAGTAGGCAGCTGTCTTCTTTGGTTTTTGAAGATGTTTGGCCTCTCATCTGCAGAGTCTTCAATTGTATAACAAAGGAGCCTCTTGAATGACAGGTGAAATATTTTCAGAAACCTACAGACAAAAAAGAAGCCCACTGGACTTCTTTTAGTTTATCTTCCTCATACCTGCTTACAAACAAAGGCTAAAGCAGCAACCACCAATCAGGAGGGAGGTCGCTCGCTGGACGGACCAATCGGTGGGCGCGGACGCACTGGATGACGCAGACTGGGACATGTTTCGGCGCAGCTCTGATGACATCAACATGTTTACGGAAGCGGTTGTGGGATTTATCGGGAAACTAGCGGACGACACAGCAGAAAGAACTATCATCCGAACGTTTCCCAACCAGAAGCCGTGGGTGGATAAAAACATCCGCGACGCTCTGAGATCACGCACCGCTGCCTACAATGAAGGGCTTGTCTCCGGTAATATGGACCTATACAAGGCTGCGTCCTACAACGTGCGCAGCGCGGTCCGAAAGGCAAAGCGGAGCTACGGGGAAAAACTAGAGTCACAGCTACGACAGTGCGACTCTAGGAGCCTGTGGAAAGGACTGCGGACTATAACGGACTATAAACGACCAGCTTCTTCAATGATGAATGCAGATGCTTCACTGGCTGATGAGCTGAACACGTTTTATGCTCGCTTCGACGCCGCAGCAATTAAAACAACAAACGGCTGCGCGCGCTCGGAGTGCACCAGTGAAGAAAATGCATTCGTCATCACAGAGCATGCCGTGAGGAACACCTTCAGGAGGGTGAACACCAGGAAGGCAGCAGGACCAGATGCAATCCCTGGCCGGGTCCTTAGAGCCTGCGCTGATCAACTAGCACCGGTGTTCACGGAGATCTTCAACCTCTCCCTGGCCCAAGCTGTGGTTCCCACGTGCTTCAAACAGTCCATTATTGTCCCTGTTCCAAAGAAACAACAGCCCGCTTGCCACAATGACTACCGTCCAGTAGCACTGACTTCAATTGTGATGAAGTGTTTTGAAAGACTGATGAGAGATCACATCACTTCTTCACTTCCTGCCACCATCGACTCACTTCAGTTTGCTTACCGGACTAATCGTTCCACAGACGATGCCATATCTCACCTGCTCCACACATCCCTGAGTCACCTGGACACTGGCAGAGGGAATTATGTTAGGATGCTGTTCGTGGACTACAGTTCAGCATTCAACACAATAATTCCCTCTAAGCTTTTCACCAAGTTGACGGATCTAGGACTCAGCTCATCACTGTGTCAGTGGATCCTCAACTTCCTCACAGACAGACCCCAATCAGTGAGGGTGGGAAAACAAGTCTCCCCCTCCATCTCACTCAGCACTGGAGTGCCTCAGGGCTGTGTTTTAAGCCCCCTGCTGTACTCACTGTACACTTATGACTGTGTAGCCACATCCGACACCACCTCCATTGTCAAGTTTGCTGACGACACTGCTGTTGTGGGCCTGATCTCCGACAACATCGAGACGGCCTACCTGGAGGAGATTAGGAACCTGGAGACCTGGTGCCAGGAGAATAACCTCCTCCTAAACATCAGCAAGACTAAGGAGCTGATCGTGGACTTCACTACAAAGCAGGCGAGGAATTACAAACCCCTCATCATCAGTGGCACGCCAGTGGAGAGAGTGGACAGTTTCCGATACCTGGGTGTCCACATCACTCAGGACCTGTCATGGTCCTGTCCACATCAACACCCTGGTTAAGAAAGCCCGTCAGCGTCTCTTCTTCCTCAGAAGACTTAGAGACTTCCATCTGCCACTGAAGGTGCTCAAGAACTTCTACTCCTGCACCATCGAGAGCGTCCTGACGGCAAACATCTGCACCTGGTTTGGGAACAGCACCAAGCAGGACAGACGAGATCTGCAAAGGGTGGTGCGCTCGGCAGAACGCATCATTCAATCAGAGCTCCCTGACCTGCTGTCCATCTACACCAAGCGGTGCAAGTCCAAAGCTAGGAAGATTATGATGGACCTCTCCCATCCCAACAATGGACTCTTCTCACTGTTGAGGTCTGGGAAGCGCTTCCGCTCCCTTAAGGCCAAAACAGAGAGAATGAGGAGGAGCTTCTTCCCCCAGGCTATTCGGGGCCTGAACCAGGTGTAGGACTGGACTCTCCCAAACACGTCACTATAAGACTGGACTCTCACACACGTCACCACACGCACCACCACACATTTCCTATAATCCTATAATTCCTATAATTTATAATCCTTATCTTTATAATCTCTTCTGCTATTTGCACATTCTTTACTGTAATTTCCTAAGTTAATTTGTAAATTTTTGTAGTAAATTGTAAATATTGTAAAACTTTTCTTCTGTCATTTAATGGTCGGGCATTGTACAGCTACAAGCATTTCACCCCCATGTCATACTGTGTATGGTTGTGTGTGTGTGACAAATAAAATTTGAATTTGAATTTATTTGTAAAGAATATAGGCAACTGGCTTCTGTAGGTTTTTGAAGATTTGGGTCTGATCTAAGAGACTTCTTTAAGTTCACAGACCAAGAAGCCCCTTAGGCAAGCGGTCCCCAACCTTTTTTGCGCCACGGACCGGTTTATGCCTGACAATATTTTCACGGACCGGCCTTTAAGGTGTCGCGGATAAATACAACAAAATAAAACTAGTACCGGTACCGAAAAAAAGAAGATTTATTCATAACACACGTGAAAAGACCCAGGAAAACCGAGTTAACGATAAAAACGATAACAAAATAACGCTGAAAACCGATAAAAACCCTGAAAACCATACATTTCACACCTGAGCCTCAACTCTCGCGGCCCGGTACCAAACGACTCACGGACCGGTACCGGTCCGAGGCCCGGGGGTTGGGGACTGCTGCCTTAGGCTTTTGAAGATGTTAAAAATCAATGGAAGCCCAGTTGCCCTCTTGTCAAGCTCTTAAACTAATAAACAATGTTGTTCCTCAATGCTTACTTAAACAGAGACTGCTGTGAGCTGTCCACTTTTGTTTTCATTTCATTTTAATTATCACTTTGATAAAACAAAGCTCAAAGAGCCCCAGGTCAAAACCCCAGGGGTCAAAAGCCAGTGTTCTCCAACTGCCAGTCCCAAGATAAATGGCTAGGGTTGTGTCAGGAAGGTCATCCACATAAAACTTTGGCCAGACATATAGATCATCTGGATTAAGAATTTCAAACTGGATTACTGGAGCCCAGGTTAAGATGGACCTACTGTGTTACTGCCCAACAGGCTGGTAGAAACTGTGGTACTCTTTGCGAAAGACAAGGGAAACGTGGGAAACCCCCAGCAGCCTTAACCTATTGCAGCATAACTCAGGGAGGTTCACCGTATCCAGCCCCGCATGTCTGCTTTATCAAAAAGGAAAGTTTCTAGCCTAATCTTAAAAGTAGAGAGGTTGTTTATCTCCTAAATCCAGACTGCGGCATGGTTCTTGGGAAGAAGGGTCTGATAGCTGAAAGTTCTGCCTTCTATTTTCCTTTTAAATATCTTAGGGACCGTGAGCAAGCCATCAGTCTGAGAGTTAAGTGCTCTTTTGAAATGATATTTTATATGTCATTAAAAGAAAATGCTTTTAGTTTGTATAGCGTCATGTACAGGGAGTGCAGAATTATTAGGCAAGTTGTATTTTTGAGGAATAATTTATTATTGAACAACAACCATGTTCTCAATGAACCCAAAAAACTCATTAATATCAAAGCTGAATGTTTTTGGAAGTAGTTTTTAGTTTGTTTTTAGTTTTAGCTATTTTAGGGGGATATCTGTGTGTGCAGGTGACTATTACTGTGCAGAATTATTAGGCAACTTAACAAAAAACAAATATATACCCATTTCAATTATTTATTTTTACCAGTGAAACCAATATAACATCTCCACATTCACAAATATACATTTCTGACATTCAAAAACAAAACAAAAACAAATCAGCGACCAATATAGCCACCTTTCTTTGCAAGGACACTCAAAAGCCTGCCATCCATGGATTCTGTCAGTGTTTTGATCTGTTCACCATCAACATTGCGTGCAGCAGCAACCACAGCCTCCCAGACACTGTTCAGAGAGTGAAGTACGTATCTGTAACCGGAAGGTCGCCGGTTCGATCCCCGGACTCTCTGTCCTGGTCGTTGTGTCCTTGGGCAAGACACTTTACCCTACCGCCTACTGGTGTTGGCCAGAGGGGCTGATGGCGCGTATGACCTCGCTTGTCGTTGCCCCAGGCGCTGTGGCTACAACTGTAGCTGCCTCCACCAGTGTGTGAATGTGAGAGTGAATGAATAGTGGCATTGTAAAGCGCTTTGGGTGCCTTGAAAAGCGCTATATAAATCCAATCCATTATTATTATTATTAGTGATGTTGCAGCTCTGAAATATGGCCAAACTGGTGGCAAGTGGCATCTTGGCAGCTGCACGCTTGACTTTTCTCAGTTCATGGGCAGTTATTTTGCGCCTTGGTTTTTCCACACGCTTCTTGCGACCCTGTTGACTATTTTGAATGAAACGCTTGATTGTTCGATGATCACGCTTCAGAAGCTTTGCAATTTTGAGACTGCTGCATCCCTCTGCAAGATATCTCACTATTTTTGACTTTTCTGAGCCTGTCAAGTCCTTCTTTTGACCCATTTTGCCAAAGGAAAGGACGTTGCCTAATAATTATGCACACCTGATATAGGGTGTTGATGTCA
>NW_024582535.1:5163-47720 GCF_018398535.1 Haplochromis burtoni | reverse complement strand
TTCACGGCTGTTGAAGGGGAAATGTCTGTGTATGCTCTGGGAATGGTCATGTTAGGCAGGTCTGTGAGTGAGTCTTTCCACTGTGTCCAAGACTCTTCCATTTCGGGAGGGAATGGAGCATCCCAGTCCCCATTTTCAGCTGTAAGTTCGCGTAGAATCGACTTCCCCTGTATGGTGACTGGTGCTACAAAACCCAGCGGATCATAGAGGCTGTTTATTGTTGATAGAACACCTCGTCTGGTAAAGGGTTTTGACTCATCAGATACTTCAAAGGTGAAGCGGTCTTTACTTAGGTCCCAGAGGAGACCTAGGCTACGCTGCATGGGCACCGAATCACTTTCGAAGTCCAGGTTTTTTAGATTTTTGGCATGATCTTGAGTCGGGAATGCCTCTAGTACTTCCTTCCTGTTTGCTGCTATTTTATGCAGTCTTAAGTTTGAGTTTGCAAGTGCATCTCGGGTTCTTTGGAGTAGAGATATGGCCTTTTCAACAGTAGGTAGAGATTTGAGTCCGTCATCAACGTAGAAGTCACGCATGACAAACTGCTTCACATCTGCATCGCAGTCCGGTTCGAGCGTTGGACAGACTGGTGCAGGCCATATATGGCTACTGCTGGCGATGGGCTGTTCCCAAAGACGTGGACCGTCATTCTGTACTCCACAACTTCTTTGGAAATGTCGTTGTCACGGAACCACAAGAAGCGTAAGTAGTTCCTGTCTTGCTCTCGCACGTTGAAACAGTAAAACATCTGTTCGATGTCTGCTGTGAAGGCAACGGCTTCTTTTCTGAAGCGTATTAGGACCCCAAGCAATGAGTTATTAAAATCTGGTCCTGTTAACAGAACGTCATTCAGGGATACGCCTTCATACTTGGCGCTGCTGTCGAAGACGACCCTGATCTGCGTGGGTTTACGGGGATGGTAGACACCGAATAATGGCAGATACCAACATTCCTCATCCTCTTTTAGTGTAGGGGCGATCTCTGCATGTTTGTTTTGGAATATTTTGTCCATGAAGGTGATGAAATGTTCCTTCATCTCTTTCTTCTTTTCAAAGGTGTGAAGAAGAGACATTAGGCGATTCAGGGCTTGTGGTCTGTTGTTAGGGAGCTTTCGGCGTGGATTTTTAAATGGTAAAGGAGCTGTCCAACTGTTATCTGTGTCTTTTGTTAGTCCTTCCTCCATTATTTTTAAGAAGGCATTGTCCTGGATGGAAGGTGAGATGTAGTTGTCATTTCTGGTTTGTTTGAACACATTACATCCTAAATGATCAGGTTCACAAGCACTGTCTGCCAGCTGGGAGCTGAAGTTGAGTGGAACTTGTATCCCACAATGTTTCTCTTTTATGTTGAAAACATTAGGACATGGCTCGAATGCTGTGGGACGTCCCCTTTCAGTTGCATTTGTGAACAGAGTCCTTACTGCAGGAGTTCTGTGGACGTCACCTAAACACACGTTTCCTACTATGACCCATCCTAGGTCCAATTTTTGAGCATAGGGTGCGTTGTTAGGGCCACTTATCTGTTTGCGGACTTTGTGAGCTCTAATGAATCCCGTCCAAGAAGCATTAGTATGGGGGCGTTAGAGTCCAAGGCAGGAATGAGGTGAGCCACTGACTTTAGATGGCTGTGGTGTCTAGCTGCACTGGGTGGGTCGTCTCTGTCATTTGGGATATTTTTGCACTCAATTAGGCTAGGCAGTGGGATGTGGACTGAACCATCTAAAGCTGCCACTACATAACCTGTAGCTCTTCTACCCATTGTCTCTTTGGTACCTGCACATGTCTTAAGCGAGTAAGGGGAACTAGGGCCGCAGTCATTAAACAACTCGAAGAACTCCGGACGTACTAGTGATCTGTTACTTTGTTCATCATGGATGGCATAAAGCCTTACTGCTTGATGTGGGTGGCCTGCTGGGTAGACATTAACGAGACAGATTTTAGAACATGAAGTGCCTGCTTCATTCACACCACAAACCTGAGTGCATTTAGAAGTGATCTCCTCTGGTTCAGTGGTGTCAGGCTCCCCGCCATGCTCTGCTGCTGGTTCGGTTTCTTTTAGCCAGGGAGCTGGTCCTGGGTGGAGAGCCGTGCAGTGCTTCTCATCGTTGCACTCGGAACACTGTACCTTGGCTTTACAGTTCTTTGCTATGTGTGAAGATGAGGCACAGCACCTGAAGCAAAAGTCATTTTCTTTTAAGAACGTTTTCCTATCTAACAGTGTTTTCATGCGAAATGCTCTGCACACTGCGAGGATGGGTTGTGATTGAATCTTCATGTATTTGTTGGGCCGTGTCTAACTATGAGGATGACACATTTGGCACGAAATTCTTGTCTTTCCTCAGAAGTGCTGGGGCACGTTGTGGAAAGGGTCGTCTGACATTCTGTAAGTTTGACTAATGTGAGGAGACCATTTTTGCTTTGTAGTTGCTCTACGACATTCGCAGGAGGAATTTTGATGTTTACTTCTGGACTGGCGGCAGAGGTCTTCAGCTAGCATGTTCAACAGGCGTTCTTCGAGGCCTACTCCAGTATACTCGTCGCGCTCCAGCTCCTAACCCGAAACACCTTTTGACGATACTCTGGTGAGTATGGCGATCTGTGTGTGGGCTGCACGCAGCAGGTCGCAGTATGGGGAATGTGAAGCGTGGATTTCCCGAAAGATCAGGAGATTAGGGTTTCAAATTAAAGGAGCCTGCAAGCTCACAAGAGGTGCAGAGTGACAAACGTAGGTATTTATAATAATAATAATAATAATGGATTGGTTTATATAGCGCTTCAAGGCACCCAAAGCGCTTTACACCACTATTCATTCACTCCATTCACACACTGGTGGAGGCAGCTACGTTGTAGCTGCCTCAGAGACGAGCAGGCTGCCATATCGCGCCATCGGCCCCTCTGGCCAACACCAGTAGGCGGTAGGGTAGATCTACATATGAACAATTGTCAAATATGCATTATAACTAATATGATATCCTCACATGCACCGACCCAAAACATGACAAAAGTGTAAGGATATCTACTGATATTTATTTAGATGTCTGCAGGATACTGGGAATACTTATGTCAAAGCAAGAAAGGCAAAAGACATGGTGTCTGCCCTCGCACTTGAAGTAAAATCCTCATATCGTCTCATGAACACTCGCTGGCTAAAGTCGTCTATCCCATACGAATCTGGTCTCCATCAATCTGCACCCCAGGGTTCTCGCGTTACGGCAGGTTCATACTTCGTTATACTGGCCTATGAACGAAGAATCACTTCTGAAATATGATAAGTACAACATGTATAATGAGTTCATCCCTTTTAGAATACTGATCTGTTACTCAATAATTGCTGATCTATACATATTATATGGTACATGGGGAAATCTGTGCTAATGAACGAACGCGCCGCGAATCCTGTACAAGTACGCTCGGCAGGTAGCTACTCTGCTTGCACAGTCGATCTTCGGGAGAACGCAGATCAGCGATGACAATCTTCACACTTATGAGGTCGACCCTGGTCACTAAATTTTCTCAGTTTTGCAAAGTCTTTGGATGAGATTTTTGGGAATGCATCAATTCTTTTAAACAGTGCATCCTCGATCACTTCAGCTGAGCCATAACATTGTTCAAGTCTGTCCCATATCATGTTGAGGCCATTGACTGGGTTGTTGATGTGTATGGCTCTGAGTTGTTCTGCATGTTCAGCCGATTCCTTGCCAAGCCATTTTAACATCAAGTCCATTTCTTCACTTGCCGTTAGATCTAACCCGCTTATAGCATTTTCAAATGAGCGTTTCCAAGCTCTGAAGTTTTGGGGCTTGTCATTAAACTGGAGCAGCCCTGTTGCCACTATTTCACGACGAGCAAAGTATCTGATGAAGTCACTCACATTTGATTCTCTAGGCTCTTTGTATAAAGGCCTAGCATCATGGAAGCTAGATGCTGACACCTGATTTGACCAATTGGTACTGTAATTTTTATTAGCATGGGGAGAAGGGGAAATGACTGGAGTTTTTTGGCAACAGTCAGGATCATCTGTTAGACCAATTGGAATTTTTTGTGGGTCATTTTCTTTTTTAGGGCTTGGTGGCTGATCACAGGTGAGCTCTGGTTTACTTTGTGTTACATTTTCATTTTGTGATTGTTGAAGAGCAGCATCATTTTCTTTTCTCACAAATGTAGATTGGCCAATGACATACTGTTTAGTTCGTTCTGCTGTTACTGAGGGACAGATGTTGCTGCGCGTTTCTGTCTGTGTGGCAGCAGCTGCTTCTAATGATTCTGCTTCAGCAATGGCTGAAGCTACATCTTTTTCATGCTGTAAATATTCGATGGATGCCTCGACTTTAGCTTTTGCTACTTCTATTTGTGCTTTTTCTACCTTCAAATCCATTTCTTTAGCTGCGAAGCTGAGCCGTGCCTTGGCTGCCTCAGCTTTTGCTCTGGCTTTGGCTGCTGCAGAACCTGTAGAGGAGGCACACGAAGCTTCGGACCGGGTCTTGAGGGATGACGCCTTGCTGGACATGTTGGAGTTGATTAGACGACTGCTGGCTCACTGCTGTATGCCGTGTTGCTCCCAGGCGTAGTAGTGGTCAGCTTCACTCTAGTGTGCGATGACTGCGTTATCTTTGTTCGTGCGGATGCCGCTGTTTTACTATGCCGTTACGGGTGCATGTCTGATGCAAGGGCGTGAACACCTTTCTCATATCACCACTCTGAAGACCGATGGGCGTTGTCAACAGGTTTACTGACATTCAAAAGGGTAAAACTAAAAACAAGACAAAAAATACAGTCAAGACATACATAAGCGTAGCATAACATACATTTATACACCGCAATACTAATACACAGCATACGTCTAATTATATAAACTTTTAAACAACTACTGAGGCTATCTCAGACGACCTCCGACATCGCGGATAGCTAGCTTAGCACCGAGATTAGCTTTACGGTCAAATACTGCGCTAGCGGCAACATAATGTACAAAAACAAGTTGTAATTTAACTTTAAGTACATACCGGCGATACAACCGTAAACCAAAGATGTAGACAGTAAATTTTCCGACAGGACACCATAAGCCGTGTGCCGATATGTCTCTTTCTTTCGCTCGCTTGCTTTCCTTGAGCTGACTTCCTGTTCAATAAAGTTGTTTCAAAACAAACCATTTCTACGGTGCATTACTTGAAACGACCACAGAGGGCGCTAAAAACACATAACTAACAACGTACTGGGAATAATATTTTAGTGATACAGAACAATACCCAATCAAAAGTCCCTTTTCTATTAGTACCTACTCGGATCAACTTGTGGCTTGCCACAACTCAACTGGTTTTCCACTACAATCGATTACCAGATCATGTGGGTGATCGTCGTCATAGCAACGCGGACGAGCGTTGGCCAGTTGGTGGTATGCAGCTTGACGACGTTACATTTTAGTACCTGACCAGATTGCTTGGAACCCCAGCCGAGCAGGTACTATTTTAGTAACTGCTACCAGGTACTATGATCTAATGGAAAACCCTAAAAACTGGCAAGTTGATTTGAGTAGGTAGAAATGGAAAAAGGGGCTTTAGGCTCACACCTGCAGAATCTGACATGCATTGGAAGTAAGCACACTCTGCTACAGAAAAAAGGTTTCTTACCAAATCAGTTTAGTCACATTAATTATCTTTTTGCACAGATGCAACGCTTACACGAAAGAGGTTGTATAATGTTGAAAGGAAGTGTTGAAGGGTTACATTTTCAGCTACAATTTGAGCCTGCTACATATTTATTATAATTAGCACTTGCATTTTGAAGTGTAATGATTAAGCTATTAATATTTCTGTATTTCTCCTTTTGGGTTTATTGACAGCTTCTTGTTAGATTTTGGCATAATTCTCATAATTGTGAAATAAGGTCACAGATTTTTCCTTTTTCTTTTGTGGGTGCAGTGTGCTTTTCTTTTTCATTTAAGATGTTTATTCATTTATTTTTTAGTACTTATTTTGAAAATGTCATATCTTCTGCTCTGATTCAGAGTTTTCCGAAGCTAGAAGAACAATATTTAATTCCATGGTGCAGAAGCATCTATTAGACCACACCCCTTCTCATTACAGAGATGCACATCACCTAATATGCTTAATTGGTAGTAGGCTTTCGAGCCTATACAGCTTGGAGTAAGACAACATACATGAAGAGGATGATGTGGACAAAATACTCATTTGCCTAATAATTCTGCACTCCCTGTATGTGAGAAGGATTTTAAGCTTAATCTATATTTAACAGAATCAAATTACTTATAATTTCACTGTTAAATAATTTATTAACAACAAACAGAAGCCAATACTGGGGAAATGAGCTCTCTTTCACTCTGAAAGAGATCGCAGGCTGCAAAAATGTATCTAGAAAGTTTTGGAAGGACTTTGCAAAGGCAAGGATTAAATGGTGGAAGCCAAAGAATGGTGTGCAGAGGTAGGGCAGAATTTGAGGCTCAGGGCAATAGTGAATAGTTAACAGATGATTTGGAAAGTGTAGCTGAACTGGTCAGAGAATTTCCAATAAGGTATCTGTACTCTGGACAGAGAAAAGAAGACAAAGAGACTTGGTGATCAAATGGAGAAGAACAGGAAAGAATTCAATGAAGGATGAGATGGAATTGTTCTAACAAGCGAAGAGAGTGTGCTAAGAAGGTGGAAAGTACTCTAGTATCAATTTTCAAGAACATGAATAAGTAACTGTGGTATTGTATCAGAATGTCAGGACTAGAAGAGAATCCTGAGGGGGTGCTGGGAAGAAGGACTGCAGTGAGGTGTGGTTTCAAGGTGCGGGTGGAATTATATTGACATCTGAGTCTATTCTTGTATCAATCATGATGGTTGACAGATGAGGTCAATGGACTATGATGTTTGCAGATAACAGTGTGATCTGTAGTGAAAGCTAGGAGTTGGTGGAAGAGATGCATGCTATTTCTTCCGTTTGAATGAAATAAGTTAAAAACCATATCTTACTCTAATTTTGTGAGAAAGCCCTATAGCCTGTAACATGTATATATATTTTTTCCTTGTCGGCTGTTGTCAAAGCTAATATAAAATCAGTAAGGTTCTTGAAATACTAGATGAAAAAGAATAAAAATGTATTTTTATTTCATTGGTTGATTATAGAAGGTTATATCTTTGTAGTCCAAAAACACAGCACAATTGTGCATAAATTTGACTAAACAGAAGTCAGTCATCCCATTCATCCATTAATGATTCCAACATATCAGATTCCTCTTTTCCTGTTTATTCTTTTGATTTGCACATGGTTTTATGTTAAATATAAGCCTAGTGGCTTCAACCGCCAGACAAATGGAAATTAAGGTGAAATATCCTAGCATTCAACAGAAACCAGCTGCACTAAAATAAGGAGGAAATTAAAGATATCTAGCTTCAAAAAGCTAAAAGAGCAGATGATTTGAATTAATTAATTTGGTGTAAAAGTAGAGGATAAAAAGAAGATAAGGAAGGAACTCATGGGATTTTTACAGAGTATCTCCAGTGTTCAAATATTGTGGCTAGTAGCAGCACAAAGACAAGCGATTCTCAGTTGCTGTTGTTTACAGGATTATGAGTGAATGATAACATTCATAGCAATTTCACAAGTTTAAGGTGATGTGCTATTAGACCGACCATGCAGATAATTTTAAATTCTACTATAAGCCTTTAGATTTACATTTAATAGAAAAGGAAAAATTAGATATATTGAATACACGAATGATGTTGCGTCCACCAGAAAACCAGAAATCTAAGGAATTTATGGAAAAAAAAAAACGTGAAAATTATGTTTTAATTCATGCATCATAGACTGCATGCAGAAATGGAGATCTATTCATCTGTAAAGTAGGTAATGTGGGCAGGTTTTGGTAAACAGGTCAGATTATACAGTATGTAATCCCATTTAAATCTTATTACAATATCTTTTCATCAGTGCTTCTCTCAAACCATTTATTTAGTTTCAGTTCTTGCAAAGGTCATAGGTATACTTGATCTATCCTATAATCCATCCATTCCCTCTATAAACTGTATGTCCCCTTATTTATCCATCCAGCACATAATCTCTCCATTCTTCTTGCACTCCTCTCTGTCTATACTTTCTCTCATGTATTAGCCCAGCATGTGGTAGACATAGTTTTTACTTTCACCCAAATGTATGTTAGTTTAACTTGATTAGTTAAACTGGTTGTTAGTGATGCACTGACAACATGTCCAGTATTAACACGACACTTTCCCAGCCATCTGTTGAGATATGCTTCAGCCTATTGCGACTCTGAATGATGACGCAAGTATGTGAGGAAATTGGTGGATGTATAGATGAAAACAAATATTTGAGGTTGTTAAAGAGAATGAGAGTGAAAGCATCATATTTACCACTGTTGTGTGTCAAAGACAGCTGAAGAATGGCACGCCTGGTGGAGGGGACAATACAGTCATAATAAAAAAATAAATAAATTAATTAAAAAAAATTAAAATGACAAGTTTTTGACTGTCCTTCTGAGTGTTTCTGCCACCTCCTCTTAACCACTGAATACAGCCCACGTTAGACTTTCCACAGAAAAATCCGCAAATAGTGAATTCTCAAATAATGAACCATGGATAGGTGGGGGTCAACTGTACTATAGTGGGTGATCTAAAACAAACTGAGCACAACAATGTTGCACCCATTTTTCACAAATCTGTCCTACCTTAATCTTTCTAAATCTGAAGCGAATACTTTTTTTATATATGATATAAATAAATCATTATATATGATTATAGAGATGATTATGGAGATAATCATACGTCAGAATCTTAGGACTTAAAACCACATAAATTCAAAGTTGAAGTATCATATTAAATTCTCACAATGATAGCAGTAAATTAGTAAGTTTAAAATTTATACACTTCTATTACAATTCGTAAAGTAAATCTCATGAAAATCCCTGTAGACATAAGGAAGTTATTATCAGTTTTGTAGGAAATTCTGTATCTCTCAGTGCTTATGTACAGTAATTATTTAGTTACCGCTAAACATTTTATAGTATTCTGTTCTTCAATAATATTTAATGCCTTATAATTAAAGCATCACTCCAGAATTACCTGCTAGGATTGTTCTGTAGCTCAGCTGTTATGTTTTGAGGCCAATGTTAACCTTATTCTGCATGATTGACTATTTGGCTGCAAGTTTTACATGAAGACAGCGTTTGAGCAGACTCCATCAGGCTGTAGATGAGTATACCAGCACCCCATTGGTTTCTTACAGTTCTGAGCTGATTGCATGCTGGACACCTACCATTTTCAAAGTAAAAATCACTGTTTCCTGCCCTCAGTCTTGTTCATTTTTTGGTTCTGCAGAACAGCTTGGACTCTGCTGTATATACGGTAAATGAAAGCATAATTTCTTTTGAAACCTCCGTTTTTTTCTAGCTGTACCTTACCTGGCTGTTTCGGTCATCAGCCACGTTTCCTATTACAAGTGTTTTGAAATTAAACTGTCACATATTCCCAGTCAAATATTGCAGGGAAACAACATGATCAGTCGTTTACGTCCCTGTCAGTGCTTTTGTTTTTTTGTTTTTTGGCTTATTGGTATGTTTTTATCATATTGTTCTGGGCTCAAACCAAACAAACAACTGTGCTCTGGTATTGTTTGCAGGATTAAATAAAAACCTGTGGGCTGGAGGAAAAAAAATGTGATCTTTTGTTTTTACCACAACAACCTGCTTCTTTTGTTGTTTTATGATAATGCAGTAATACATGGTAGTATTCACAACATCAAGCACAGTTGGACTTCTGAGTCTGTTATGCTTCTGAAAATCATATCTATATCTGTATCTGTATAGATATATATAAATATAAACACAACAACACCAAAACATTTTAGCTAGGACAATAAATATCAGTTTATCTGTGCTTTTCGCTTAAAAGACATGCCGCATGGGTTTGTGCATGCATCCATGTTCAGGTCTCTTAAGCAGAAGATTAAAAATACAAATATAGTTTTGGCATTCGTGCCTTTAAAACCCTGTGTTCCTGTGTGAATAAGCAATGCTGAAAACACAAACACATACAGAACCTCCCTGTCTTTGTTAGCGTCCAGCAAAGTTGGTACTTACTGGATTTCCAGCTCTCACACATAAGTAATAAAGCCATTGTTCCAATATCCTTTCCTCAGCTTTATGACCACATCATAAATAAGAAACCGATTCACCATTTATGAATAAATGAAGGAATCCTTCTGAGATCATGGAAGATTACTGCCTTGTGAATGACTTAGACAATACAATAACATAAAAAGTTTATCTAAAAATAACTTTTCTGGGATTTTACTTTGTGTTCCATGTGAGTTCACATGACTTGCAATGTGGGTCTGGTGACTTGTGCCTCCAAAAATTGTTCTGCATGAGCGCTGTGTGCATGTGTGTGGGCTGCTCAACCTGTTTCATTTTTTATATATTGTTGTGCCTCCCAGTTGTAACTGGAGTTCATTTATGCTTCTCCTTTGAATCCAGATTTGTGTGTATGCATGTGTTTGCGTCAGTGCTGACTGCCAGGACAAGCAGCAAAGCCTGGTCCCACTCTTCATATTCAATTCAACAACTTTTATGTAAAATGCTCATATGAAAGTCAAAGCGCAGTGTTTATGTAAGAGTCAACAAGCGTTAAAAGGACTACAGCGTGTTCTGTTGGGTACTGAGACATGGTACACTTTGGCATTTGGCATTTCCTCAGGCTTCACATGCCGTGTGTGTGTTTGTGTGTTCCTGTTGTGAATCTGGGGTTGAGCCAGGGCAACAGTGGTAAACTGAATTATTTGCATTGATGTCAAATACCATTTTCAAGGTTTTTCAAGCATGGATTAAACAAGCCTGTTGACATGCAAATGTATTGAAAATAGGTTCGCTGCCTGGTTGAGATACGGCGGTAGGGAGAAGATACAGTGAGTTAAATCAGTAGAATACGGCAAACACTGAGATTTATATCTATGTAGATCTAAAGTTAATGGCCTCTGGCCTGCTAGATTAAAAACTTTAAGTGTGAGTTACCATCTGACCTCAGGAATTCGCATGATAAAGTGGGGCCAGGTTTCACAATGAGCTCACCCGAAACCCTGGCTGATTGGGACCCACACCCAGTTTCACACCTCGGCTCAGGCAATTAGAGGATCATCAGGGGGTCCTTTTGTCCCTATGTGGGGGGATACTACCACTAGGTTTAAATCTGGGACTTCCCACCATTTGACCTTAGAACTGAAGAAGCTTCTCGGATGAGAGGTGAAACGTCTTCAAGCAACTTCAAGTCCAGATGCCTTTCTTTGCAAGCTCCTTTGACTACAATGACCTAGATGACTGAGAACCTTCACAGACATACTGTGAGTTACCTTGTTATTCTCTTAGAAATTTAGTTTTCTAAGGTCTAATTTAGCTTTAGCTACGTTAACTTTCCTTTGACAAATAGTGACCTTTTCCCCCCAATAATGGAGACATTAAAGTTCTATAAAGAGTCTAGCTGCAAATATAAAATGGGCATTGTTATCCTGGACAGCTATATTTACTTATTCATCTAGTCAACATACTAGTGAACTAATACATGTCAAAGGCAAATTTCTAATGACACAATAGAGTGCTGTCAGTAAGCTTTCTGGGACTTTGATACAAAAATTAGAAACTACACACCCCCCCCACTCTCTCACACACACACACACACACACGCTCTCTGCGAAAACATATCAGCAAGGCATTTCACTACAATCCATTTAATGATGCTTGAGCTATTTACATTTTCACCACAGTGTTGGACTGAGCAACAGATAGAGCCAAGCTATTGCTATCAGCAGAGCCAATCTGGCTTGATTTATTACACCCAACCCAACAGCTGAGAACCATTTCTTTGTGGTGCCTCAGACTGAGCACACCAATGTGGCAAATGGGTACCATTTCTTTGACTTTATTACCTCACAGTTGTTTGCTGGTTTGGCCATTTCACCAATATTTATTTTACTCTATATTTGTATGCTTGTTGGAATAATAAGACAAAAGCTATCTGTCCAATTTTCATCAAATTTGGTGGAGAGTTGGGGCATGGCCAAAGGAAGGCCATGGTACCAAATTATGGCCTTCAGCAAACAAATCTGTATTTCAATAAATGTCTATCACATTTGTTATTACTGCAAAATAGCAAATTGAATGTCGTTTAAATTTTAAAGTTAAGTCAGTTTAAAACAAATGTTTTATAAAACAGCAACATGAATTAACTGCCAGTATAAATAAAGCAACAATATTTGAACAATATATTAAGTTGCTTTTAATTTCAAACTTGGCACATATATCCTGGAGGTTCTTGAATATCAGAGCAGTTTGTAATTGATTTTTCTTTCTGAACAGCAGATAACTCTGTTGACAATTGAATTATTCATCAGTTATCAAATACATGATGATTTAGACGATACAATATTAAGTCTTTTACATTTGTTCTAATTTGTTTAAGGTTTTTTAACGGTTAACTCATAGCTCTTAGTGTTTGTTGCAAAGTGACTCAATAAAAAAGGAGGCAAGCTGTGTGATCGTGACCATTCTGCTCTCTTCACTGCACATATTGACCGAGCAGGGTGAAGAACAGCTGCTCTGCTGGTCAATGTGATTCCTGAAATGCAGAGCTGCTCCCCTCCAGGTTTAATAAAGGCACAAGCATGAAGATATTCTTTCCCAAATGGGATATCCACTAGATGAAAAACCCCTTAAGTCCCACCTGCTGCTTTAAAGTTAAATTCCCAGTTGGTTATAAGTTTCACCTCAGCATCCACAGTGCTGAACAAGCAACCACTAAAGCAAAGTTACAGCTACATTTGATAATATCTTTATTTTTTTTTAAGTAAGTAAGCACTTTATTTATCACTGGTACTCAAAAAACATGCTCTTTTTTTGTGCAAGTTTGACAGCAAATTTACAAGTGCTCTGTCAAAATGCACCGAGAAACTTTTTCTGATCTGGTATCCATGTTTGCAGGATGCCATGGCTTTCCAAACCTATTGCGATCACTGTTGTAAAATAAATATGATTTTTAATTAGATAAGGCAACCTTTAATCTTAAGGAAGAAAAGTTATTTAGTCTTGGGGTTGAGCAAAAATCAAGAATAGGGTTTATGGATAAAGGTTTAGAAACTCTAAAAAGCTGACTATTTTTTTATTTTTTGTTTATGGACAACAGATGGAAATTAGCCCTTGGTTATAATCTGGTATGTTTACATTCATGTAATTTTTTTACATTTATGTTCATTAACATACACTGTCCTAAATAAATAAATTAAACATAAATTAGACTCCTCTGAAGCTTATGCATATGTTTAATAAGAAAGATCTTTAATCACTCACCTGCCTTTTCTGGGTGTTTGGCTGCTAGCCTGTTCTTTACATCACTACCACATTCCCATGCTGTCAGTGTCAATACTGACATCATTCCTTTAGTCCAGTCATCTTTTTGTCCACATTTGAGCCAATTAGATGCCACTCTGCATCAATTCATTCTCCCTTTCAGACTCTCATTCCTGCAACCCACACCCTTCCCATCTCAATTGCACCCAGTACACTCAGAGCTCCATCCAAGCTTCAGTCTTAATCTTCACCACCAGCATCTAAATTCTGTTGGGTCCTGTCCTAAATCCTATCACCGCTGAGATTCCATTCTGTCATGATGGGTCATCGGAGTCCAATTGCGAAATTTCTCTGTCTGAACATATATTATGTTCAGGTCTTCCAAACGATCTCTCCTTAGTATTAGTATTAGTATTATTTGGACACTTAAGAATTACCATTACTCAACATCCTCCTTTGATCCTGTTTTAACTGATGTAGCCATTACAGTGTCAGTATGAGTCAAACCTGTTTTTGTTTTGGATCCTTGATTCATGTCCTTGATTTAGACAAATTTAACACCTCTTATTTGGTTTTCATATATTTATACATGGAATGCCAATAGTATTTACTCACCCATCCAAATCTGTGATTCCAGGTGTTCCAATCACTTCCATTGCCACAGATCTATAAAAAACCAAGCAGCTAGGCATGCAGACTGCTTCAGCAAACATTTGGGAAAGAATGGGTCACTCTCAGCTCAGTGAATTTCAGTGTGGTTCCATAATAAGAGGTGCTGTGCAACAAGTCCATTTGCGAAATTTCCTCACTACAAAATATTCCACAGTCAGCTGTTAATGATTGTGGAAAAGTTTATAATAACAAAGAGGAACGACTGAGAATGACAGCAACTTAGTCAAGGGGTGGCAGGTCACACAAAAATTACAGAGTCACCAAGTTTCTCAGAGTCAATCACCTCAGACCTCCAAACTTCATGTGGGCTTCAGATTGGCTCAAGAACAGTCCATTCAGAGCCAAACCGCTGCATCCAAGCACACTGCAAATCATTGGATGCAGAGCTGTAAAGCACACCACAACTGGACTATAGAGCAGTGGAGATTTGTCTTTGAGTGGTGAATTACCCTTCTCCATCTGGAAATCAGATGGATGAGTCTATGTTTGGCGGTTGCCAGGATTACGGTACTTGTCTGACTGCATTGTGCCAAGTGTGAAGTTTGGTGGAGATGAAAGCTGTTTTTTAAGAGGTATACTCGGCCCCTTAGTGAAAGGAAGTCTTCATGCTTCAGTACACCAAAACGTTTTTGGACAATTTTATGATTCCAACTTTCTGTCATGCCTGGAGTGTGAAGTTTGCCTGTTGGCTAAATGCTACCATGTGAAGTAATTCCCTCTTCAAAATAATTTGGGTTGGTCCAGCCCAAACATCTTGGCTTTAGTTATTTCATCATTGATACTTTTTCAAGGAAACACATGACCACTAAACTACTGACAGACTCTAAATGGTAATTATTAAACAGGTCAACCAGTTAAATGTCCTTTCAAATAGTCAATTAATGCAGGCAGATAGAAAAATGCAGGTCTTACTTATTGAATTTATGTATGCTTAATCTGAAGAAAAAACAAAGATTGAACATTAAATTTTTTATAGCCTTTCTAGATGGTAAAAATTTGACTTTTTTTTTCTACATTCATAATTCCATCACTTTTGATAAGACCAAACCACAACTGAGCCTTCACTTACTTGCTGTTGCAAAAATAGATTGAACTTGGAAGGAAAAAAAAAATTGGAGTTTTGCTGAAAATCTAACCCTGGTTAAATATGTCAGAATATCATAGAACCTGGAAGCAGATTGGTTTAATGAGGCAAAGAGTCTTCTGCACCTGCACTTTCCTGGATTATTAAAAATGGCAGAAATGTATCATAATTACATCACTTGCAGCAAAAGAAAAAACATGACAAATGTAACACCTTAAGTATTTTTAAAATGGACTGGTGGCAGATTACCACTTTATAATGTGATTAAATTATTCTAAGTAGATAATGCCAGATGATAATCACAAGCTATTTAATACCTTGTTAAAGCAAGACGACTGAATTAAAAATATAATAATAATATTAAGTAATTATAAATACAAAAAACACGCCTCAGCAAGTAAAACCTATATTTGCATAATTTAAACATTCATCAAAAATATCATTTGTAAATGTGACGTGATTTAAGTAGGAGCTGAACAGCTATTCCAGCTAGAAATGAAGGCACACCAAATTGGATTTTTTGCTTTTTCATAGTTAAGCTCTCATTGAAGCTATTCCATACACCAGCTTATCAGTATTAAGTTTGTATTAGTAAATTAATAGTTTGTTCTGTCTTACAAAAATGTATGTTTTAAAAGTATTGCCTGAGGGGGGAAAAAAAACCCCATCCCTGTGATGAAAGTACTTTGTGATGGCTTTGTGTCATTGTGAAATTAGACACTGTTTCTTTAGAATACAGTTACCATTACAAACAAAAGGTAATTTACAGTGTCCATTGTTATTCTCATGACATTAAGGAATAATTGTGCTTCAAAACCTCAGTTGAAAATAGTACATTTCAGTAGGAAAGGTTAAGGGCATTTTAAAATAACAGGCTTAAATGATGTCTGTTAATGCTATTGAAAATTAACTGCCCATCCAAGCTGGAAGGGATTATAATAATACAATACAGATCATATAATAACAATATTCTGTATGCATGATCCAAAAATGGTTTCCTCAGTCATTTATTTTAGCTCATAACTGTTTTGCTAATGTCTCATCCACTGGAAAATCTACTGTGTTGTTCTCCGGCTTTTGTCACTTCTTTTTGTATACAAAAGAAAAAAATGAACCATTACAATGGTTCATTTGAAGATTTTTTTCTTTAAACTGTGCATTCTCCATCCCTTTGAAGATGGTCTAGTCACATCTGTTTTAAGTGGATCTTTCAGTGCCCTTTGGTCAAACTGGACTCTTGCAGTATTCAACCTTTATTTGTCCAGTTATTTTCTGGGATCTGCAGCTGAAGTAAATGTGAAGTCAGTGAGTCTGGAGAACGAGACTTCAGTGCAAAATTATCAGTCAACCTAGCATGGCTGGGAAGCGAGCTAACAGATTAACAAACTCCAAATTTCTCTCACTAAATGAAGCACAAACTTTGTGGATATGTTGGCAGTGCTGTACCACATAGAAAAATAACACTTTACAATAAATTATTTAATATATTAAGCTTAGTTATGACCATTATGATAGCTGCTACAATTTGACAAGATGACAAACAAGGACTAATTTAAAAATCTGGACGATCGCTTGAGGATTAGTGTATGCACTTGTACAGGGAGTGCAGAATTATTAGGCAAGTTGTATTTTTGAGGAATAATTTTATTATTGAACAACAACCATGTTCTCAATGAACCCAAAAAACTCATTATTGCCTAATAATTCTGCACTCCCTGTATGTGAGAAGGATTTTAAGCTTAATCTATATTTAACAGAATCAAATTACTTATAATTTCACTGTTAAATAATTTATTAACAACAAACAGAAGCCAATACTGGGGAAATGAGCTCTCTTTCACTCTGAAAGAGATCGCAGGCTGCAAAAATGTATCTAGAAAGTTTTGGAAGGACTTTGCAAAGGCAAGGATTAAATGGTGGAAGCCAAAGAATGGTGTGCAGAGGTAGGGCAGAATTTGAGGCTCAGGGCAATAGTGAATAGTTAACAGATGATTTGGAAAGTGTAGCTGAACTGGTCAGAGAATTTCCAATAAGGTATCTGTACTCTGGACAGAGAAAAGAAGACAAAGAGACTTGGTGATCAAATGGAGAAGAACAGGAAAGAATTCAATGAAGGATGAGATGGAATTGTTCTAACAAGCGAAGAGAGTGTGCTAAGAAGGTGGAAAGTACTCTAGTATCAATTTTCAAGAACATGAATAAGTAACTGTGGTATTGTATCAGAATGTCAGGACTAGAAGAGAATCCTGAGGGGGTGCTGGGAAGAAGGACTGCAGTGAGGTGTGGTTTCAAGGTGCGGGTGGAATTATATTGGCATCTGAGTCTATTCTTGTATCAATCATGATGGTTGACAGATGAGGTCAATGGACTATGATGTTTGCAGATAACAGTGTGATCTGTAGTGAAAGCTAGGAGTTGGTGGAAGAGATGCATGCTATTTCTTCCGTTTGAATGAAATAAGTTAAAAACCATATCTTACTCTAATTTTGTGAGAAAGCCCTATAGCCTGTAACATGTATATATATTTTTTCCTTGTCGGCTGTTGTCAAAGCTAATATAAAATCAGTAAGGTTCTTGAAATACTAGATGAAAAAGAATAAAAATGTATTTTTATTTCATTGGTTGATTATAGAAGGTTATATCTTTGTAGTCCAAAAACACAGCACAATTGTGCATAAATTTGACTAAACAGAAGTCAGTCATCCCATTCATCCATTAATGATTCCAACATATCAGATTCCTCTTTTCCTGTTTATTCTTTTGATTTGCACATGGTTTTATGTTAAATATAAGCCTAGTGGCTTCAACCGCCAGACAAATGGAAATTAAGGTGAAATATCCTAGCATTCAACAGAAACCAGCTGCACTAAAATAAGGAGGAAATTGATTGATTGATTGATTGAATCTTTATTTTGAACATGTTGAAAAAGTACAACAAAATAGAATTAAAAGAGACAAATGAACAAAGCAAAACAAAAGGAAAACGAGCAACCACAACTCCAAATAAAGTTCATGTTCAAAAAGGAGCAGGAAGAAGCATAAGCTTATTTAATCCCACCCCTTTTCCACTATATAGTATCAATAGACTACAAAAATACCTCCTTGCAATTACATTATATGTCATGTGTAATTTTTTTTTATTTATTTATTTTTTATATATACATATATGTTTCTGTCTATCCATACATACGTATATACACATACGCACATATACACATTTTCACCTCAAGGATACACAACCTACAAAAATATATATATACCCATACCAACATACCCGTGCACCCGCACACACATGAAAATATTAGACAAGAACACCCTATCAAATCTCTACCTTTCCCTGTACCCTGTAAAAACCATATCCTTAAACCGCTTTTTAAACTGCGCCATGCTTGGACATTGCTTCATATCTTTACTTAGTCTGTTCCACAGCTTCACTCCACACACAGAGATGCAAAAACTTTTTAATGTTGTACGGATACGAGGATGTTTTAAATTTAATTCCCCCCTCAAATTGTATCCCCGTTCCCTTTTAGAAAACATTTTTAGAATATTGTCAGGAAGCAGGTTATTTATTGCTTTATATATAATTTGTGCAGTGAGAAAATGAACCAGATCTGTGAATTTTAGAATTTTTGATTTTAAGAATAGTGGATTTGTATGATCTCTGTAACCAGTTTTATGGATTATCCTTAAGGCCCTTTTTTGTAATATAAAGATTGATGATAGCGAACATTTGTAAGTATTGCCCCAAACCTCTGCACAGTAATTCAAATACGGTGCAATCAGGGAACAATAGAGAATGTGGAGTGCTTTGTGGTCCAGAATGTGTTTTACTTTACTCAAGATTGAGACACTTCTTGAAATTTTGTTATGTATATGATTTATATGAGACTTCCAGTTTAATTTATCATCTATAATCACACCAAGAAACTTATGTTCAAGTACTCTTTCAATTTCCACACCATCTACATGAATCTGCACTTGTGCATTTCTAAGGGAATTCCCAAATAAGATAATTTTAGTTTTACTTAGATTTAGCGATAGTTTGTTCCTGTTAAACCATTTTTTAATTTTGCACATTTCTGAAGTAATTGTATCCAGCAGCTCCTTTAGATTCCCTCCAGAACAAAAAATATTTGTGTCATCTGCAAATAATACCAATTTTAATATATCAGATGCCTTACAAATATCATTTATATAAATAATAAATAATTTTGGACCCAGTACAGAGCCCTGTGGAACACCACAAGCAATGTCCAAGCATGATGAGGAATGGACACCCAGCTTCACAAATTGTTTCCTGTCACTTAAATAATTTTTCACCCATTGCAGTACAACCCCCCTGATCCCGTACCGTTCCAATTTATTAATTAATATGTCATGATTGATTGTGTCGAATGCTTTCTTGAGATCCAGAAATACTCCAGCTGCATACTGTTTCTGATCTATAGCATTCGTAATCTCCTCAATTGATTCGATTAATGCCAGAGATGTTGATCTTTTTGATCTGAATCCATATTGACTGTCAGAGAGTAATTTATATTTATCTAAGAATTTGTCTAATCGTTTATTAAACAGGTTTTCTAGGATTTTGGAGAATTGTGGTAGTAAAGAAACAGGCCTGTAATTTGTGAAGTGGCGTCTATCCCCGGTTTTATACAGCGGCACAACTTTAGCTATTTTCATTTTGTTTGGCACTTTTCCCGTCTGAAATGATAAGTTGCAAATATATGTTAGAGGTCCTACAATTCCTTCAATGACCTTCTTGACGATTTTCATGTCAATATCATTACAATCAGTAGATGTTTTATATTTACACATGTGTACAATGTCAATTATTTCTTTTTCCTCCACTGATGTGAGGAACATTGAGTTAGGGTTCCTATCAATCAGGTTTTCACTACAGTCTACTGATGGCAGTGACTCAGGAATTTGTTCTGCCAGTTTTGGTCCAATATTTACAAAATAATGATTAAAGCTGTTGACCTTATCAGCAGTGTTTTCCATAATATTGCCATTATCGATAAAGTATTGTGGATAACTTTGTTGTCCAGAATTATTTTTAATGATACCGTTTAAAACATCCCATATTCCCTTCATATTATGTTTATTGTTGTTCAATATTTTACTATAATACTCCTTTCTACATACACGTATAATATTGGTCAACTTATTTTTGTATTTTTTATATTTATTTTCAGCATCTTTTGTTCTTTGTTTTAGGAATTCCCTATAGAGTGTATTTTTCTTTTTACATGCATTTTGTAAACCCTTAGTGATCCATGGTCTATCTGAATATTTGTGCTTTCTGTTGTATTTTATTGTTGGACAGTTTTTATCGTATAACTCCATGAATATTCTTAAAAATATGCCATATGCAATATCAATATCAGTTTCTTTGTACACATTGTCCCAGTCCTGATTTAATAGATCGTTCTTAAATGCATTCATAGTTTCTTCTGTCCTTACACGTCTGTATCTCAGTTGTTCTTCATGCTGATTTTTCTTATAATTAGTGTCATAAACTGCAAAAACTGGTAGGTGATCACTGATGTCATTAATTAATATTCCGCTCACAATGTTGTTTTCCATATTGTTAGTGAAAATATTGTCAAGTAAGGTGGCACAATGTGGTGTAATTCTGCTAGGCCTGGTTATTTTAGGATGTAAACTCAAACTGTACATAGTGTTTAGGAATTCGTCGGTCATTTTATGCTTTTTCAGATTCAACAGGTCAATATTAAAATCACCACAGATAAAGATAACTTTTTGATTTGTTTTAGAGAATATTAAAGAAGAAAATTAAAGATATCTAGCTTCAAAAAGCTAAAAGAGCAGATGATTTGAATTAATTAATTTGGTGTAAAAGTAGAGGATAAAAAGAAGATAAGGAAGGAACTCATGGGATTTTTACAGAGTATCTCCAGTGTTCAAATATTGTGGCTAGTAGCAGCACAAAGACAAGCGATTCTCAGTTGCTGTTGTTTACAGGATTATGAGTGAATGATAACATTCATAGCAATTTCACAAGTTTAAGGTGATGTGCTATTAGACCGACCATGCAGATAATTTTAAATTCTACTATAAGCCTTTAGATTTACATTTAATAGAAAAGGAAAAATTAGATATATTGAATACACGAATGATGTTGCGTCCACCAGAAAACCAGAAATCTAAGGAATTTATGAAAAAAAAAAACGTGAAAATTATGTTTTAATTCATGCATCATAGACTGCATGCAGAAATGGAGATCTATTCATCTGTAAAGTAGGTAATGTGGGCAGGTTTTGGTAAACAGGTCAGATTATACAGTATGTAATCCCATTTAAATCTTATTACAATATCTTTTCATCAGTGCTTCTCTCAAACCATTTATTTAGTTTCAGTTCTTGCAAAGGTCATAGGTATACTTGATCTATCCTATAATCCATCCATTCCCTCTATAAACTGTATGTCCCCTTATTTATCCATCCAGCACATAATCTCTCCATTCTTCTTGCACTCCTCTCTGTCTATACTTTCTCTCATGTATTAGCCCAGCATGTGGTAGACATAGTTTTTACTTTCACCCAAATGTATGTTAGTTTAACTTGATTAGTTAAACTGGTTGTTAGTGATGCACTGACAACATGTCCAGTATTAACACGACACTTTCCCAGCCATCTGTTGAGATATGCTTCAGCCTATTGCGACTCTGAATGATGACGCAAGTATGTGAGGAAATTGGTGGATGTATAGATGAAAACAAATATTTGAGGTTGTTAAAGAGAATGAGAGTGAAAGCATCATATTTACCACTGTTGTGTGTCAAAGACAGCTGAAGAATGGCACGCCTGGTGGAGGGGACAATACAGTCATAATAAAAAAATAAATTAATTAATTAAAAAAAATTAAAATGACAAGTTTTTGACTGTCCTTCTGAGTGTTTCTGCCACCTCCTCTTAACCACTGAATACAGCCCACGTTAGACTTTCCACAGAAAAATCCGCAAATAGTGAATTCTCAAATAATGAACCATGGATAGGTGGGGGTCAACTGTACTATAGTGGGTGATTTAAAACAAACTGAGCACAACAATGTTGCACCCATTTTTCACAAATCTGTCCTACCTTAATCTTTCTAAATCTGAAGCGAATACTTTTTTATATATGATATAAATAAATCATTATATATGATTATAGAGATGATTATGGAGATAATCATACGTCAGAATCTTAGGACTTAAAACCACATAAATTCAAAGTTGAAGTATCATATTAAATTCTCACAATGATAGCAGTAAATTAGTAAGTTTAAAATTTATACACTTCTATTACAATTCGTAAAGTAAATCTCATGAAAATCCCTGTAGACATAAGGAAGTTATTATCAGTTTTGTAGGAAATTCTGTATCTCTCAGTGCTTATGTACAGTAATTATTTAGTTACCGCTAAACATTTTATAGTATTCTGTTCTTCAATAATATTTAATGCCTTATAATTAAAGCATCACTCCAGAATTACCTGCTAGGATTGTTCTGTAGCTCAGCTGTTATGTTTTGAGGCCAATGTTAACCTTATTCTGCATGATTGACTATTTGGCTGCAAGTTTTACATGAAGACAGCGTTTGAGCAGACTCCATCAGGCTGTAGATGAGTATACCAGCACCCCATTGGTTTCTTACAGTTCTGAGCTGATTGCATGCTGGACACCTACCATTTTCAAAGTAAAAATCACTGTTTCCTGCCCTCAGTCTTGTTCATTTTTTGGTTCTGCAGAACAGCTTGGACTCTGCTGTATATACGGTAAATGAAAGCATAATTTCTTTTGAAACCTCCGTTTTTTTCTAGCTGTACCTTACCTGGCTGTTTCGGTCATCAGCCACGTTTCCTATTACAAGTGTTTTGAAATTAAACTGTCACATATTCCCAGTCAAATATTGCAGGGAAACAACATGATCAGTCGTTTACGTCCCTGTCAGTGCTTTTGTTTTTTTGTTTTTTGGCTTATTGGTATGTTTTTATCATATTGTTCTGGGCTCAAACCAAACAAACAACTGTGCTCTGGTATTGTTTGCAGGATTAAATAAAAACCTGTGGGCTGGAGGAAAAAAAAAGTGATCTTTTGTTTTTACCACAACAACCTGCTTCTTTTGTTGTTTTATGATAATGCAGTAATACATGGTAGTATTCACAACATCAAGCACAGTTGGACTTCTGAGTCTGTTATGCTTCTGAAAATCATATCTATATCTGTATCTGTATAGATATATATAAATATAAACACAACAACACCAAAACATTTTAGCTAGGACAATAAATATCAGTTTATCTGTGCTTTTCGCTTAAAAGACATGCCGCATGGGTTTGTGCATGCATCCATGTTCAGGTCTCTTAAGCAGAAGATTAAAAATACAAATATAGTTTTGGCATTCGTGCCTTTAAAACCCTGTGTTCCTGTGTGAATAAGCAATGCTGAAAACACAAACACATACAGAACCTCCCTGTCTTTGTTAGCGTCCAGCAAAGTTGGTACTTACTGGATTTCCAGCTCTCACACATAAGTAATAAAGCCATTGTTCCAATATCCTTTCCTCAGCTTTATGACCACATCATAAATAAGAAACCGATTCACCATTTATGAATAAATGAAGGAATCCTTCTGAGATCATGGAAGATTACTGCCTTGTGAATGACTTAGACAATACAATAACATAAAAAGTTTATCTAAAAATAACTTTTCTGGGATTTTACTTTGTGTTCCATGTGAGTTCACATGACTTGCAATGTGGGTCTGGTGACTTGTGCCTCCAAAAATTGTTCTGCATGAGCGCTGTGTGCATGTGTGTGGGCTGCTCAACCTGTTTCATTTTTTATATATTGTTGTGCCTCCCAGTTGTAACTGGAGTTCATTTATGCTTCTCCTTTGAATCCAGATTTGTGTGTATGCATGTGTTTGCGTCAGTGCTGACTGCCAGGACAAGCAGCAAAGCCTGGTCCCACTCTTCATATTCAATTCAACAACTTTTATGTAAAATGCTCATATGAAAGTCAAAGCGCAGTGTTTATGTAAGAGTCAACAAGCGTTAAAAGGACTACAGCGTGTTCTGTTGGGTACTGAGACATGGTACACTTTGGCATTTGGCATTTCCTCAGGCTTCACATGCCGTGTGTGTGTTTGTGTGTTCCTGTTGTGAATCTGGGGTTGAGCCAGGGCAACAGTGGTAAACTGAATTATTTGCATTGATGTCAAATACCATTTTCAAGGTTTTTCAAGCATGGATTAAACAAGCCTGTTGACATGCAAATGTATTGAAAATAGGTTCGCTGCCTGGTTGAGATACGGCGGTAGGGAGAAGATAAAGTGAGTTAAATCAGTAGAATACGGCAAACACTGAGATTTATATCTATGTAGATCTAAAGTTAATGGCCTCTGGCCTGCTAGATTAAAAACTTTAAGTGTGAGTTACCATCTGACCTCAGGAATTCGCATGATAAGGTGGGGCCAGGTTTCACAATGAGCTCACCCGAAACCCTGGCTGATTGGGACCCACACCCAGTTTCACACCTTGGCTCAGGCAATTAGAGGATCATCAGGGGGTCCTTTTGTCCCTCTGTGGGGGGATACTCCCACTAGGTTTAAATCTGGGACTCTCCACCATTTGACCTTAGAACTGAAGAAGCTTCTCGGATGAGAGGTGAAACGTCTTCAAGCAACTTAAAGAAGTCCAGACGCTTTTCTTTGCAAGCTCCTTTGACTACATGACCTGGATGACTGAGAACCTTCACAGACATACTGTGAGTTACCTTGTTATTCTCTTAGAAATTTAGTTTTCTAAGGTCTAATTTAGCTTTAGCTACGTTAACTTTCCTTTGACAAATAGTGACCTTTTCCCCCCAATAATGGAGACATTAAAGTTCTATAAAGAGTCTAGCTGCAAATATAAAATGGGCATTGTTATCCTGGACAGCTATATTTACTTATTCATCTAGTCAACATACTAGTGAACTAATACATGTCAAAGGCAAATTTCTAATGACACAATAGAGTGCTGTCAGTAAGCTTTCTGGGACTTTGATACAAAAATTAGAAACTACACACCCCCCCCACTCTCTCACACACACACACAGCTCTCTGCGAAAACATATCAGCAAGGCATTTCACTACAATCCATTTAATGATGCTTGAGCTATTTACATTTTCACCACAGTGTTGGACTGAGCAACAGATAGAGCCAAGCTATTGCTATCAGCAGAGCCAATCTGGCTTGATTTATTACACCCAACCCAACAGCTGAGAACCATTTCTTTGTGGTGCCTCAGACTGAGCACACCAATGTGGCAAATGGGTACCATTTCTTTGACTTTATTACCTCACAGTTGTTTGCTGGTTTGGCCATTTCACCAATATTTATTTTACTCTATATTTGTATGCTTGTTGGAATAATAAGACAAAAGCTATCTGTCCAATTTTCATCAAATTTGGTGGAGAGTTGGGGCATGGCCAAAGGAAGGCCATGGTACCAAATTATGGCCTTCAGCAAACAAATCTGTATTTCAATAAATGTCTATCACATTTGTTATTACTGCAAAATAGCAAATTGAATGTCGTTTAAATTTTAAAGTTAAGTCAGTTTAAAACAAATGTTTTATAAAACAGCAACATGAATTAACTGCCAGTATAAATAAAGCAACAATATTTGAACAATATATTAAGTTGCTTTTAATTTCAAACTTGGCACATATATCCTGGAGGTTCTTGAATATCAGAGCAGTTTGTAATTGATTTTTCTTTCTGAACAGCAGATAACTCTGTTGACAATTGAATTATTCATCAGTTATCAAATACATGATGATTTAGACGATACAATATTAAGTCTTTTACATTTGTTCTAATTTGTTTAAGGTTTTTTAACGGTTAACTCATAGCTCTTAGTGTTTGTTGCAAAGTGACTCAATAAAAAAGGAGGCAAGCTGTGTGATCGTGACCATTCTGCTCTCTTCACTGCACATATTGACCGAGCAGGGTGAAGAACAGCTGCTCTGCTGGTCAATGTGATTCCTGAAATGCAGAGCTGCTCCCCTCCAGGTTTAATAAAGGCACAAGCATGAAGATATTCTTTCCCAAATGGGATATCCACTAGATGAAAAACCCCTTAAGTCCCACCTGCTGCTTTAAAGTTAAATTCCCAGTTGGTTATAAGTTTCACCTCAGCATCCACAGTGCTGAACAAGCAACCACTAAAGCAAAGTTACAGCTACATTTGATAATATCTTTATTTTTTTTTAAGTAAGTAAGCACTTTATTTATCACTGGTACTCAAAAAACATGCTCTTTTTTTGTGCAAGTTTGACAGCAAATTTACAAGTGCTCTGTCAAAATGCACCGAGAAACTTTTTCTGATCTGGTATCCATGTTTGCAGGATGCCATGGCTTTCCAAACCTATTGCGATCACTGTTGTAAAATAAATATGATTTTTAATTAGATAAGGCAACCTTTAATCTTAAGGAAGAAAAGTTATTTAGTCTTGGGGTTGAGCAAAAATCAAGAATAGGGTTTATGGATAAAGGTTTAGAAACTCTAAAAAGCTGACTATTTTTTTATTTTTTGTTTATGGACAACAGATGGAAATTAGCCCTTGGTTATAATCTGGTATGTTTACATTCATGTAATTTTTTTACATTTATGTTCATTAACATACACTGTCCTAAATAAATAAATTAAACATAAATTAGACTCCTCTGAAGCTTATGCATATGTTTAATAAGAAAGATCTTTAATCACTCACCTGCCTTTTCTGGGTGTTTGGCTGCTAGCCTGTTCTTTACATCACTACCACATTCCCATGCTGTCAGTGTCAATACTGACATCATTCCTTTAGTCCAGTCATCTTTTTGTCCACATTTGAGCCAATTAGATGCCACTCTGCATCAATTCATTCTCCCTTTCAGACTCTCATTCCTGCAACCCACACCCTTCCCATCTCAATTGCACCCAGTACACTCAGAGCTCCATCCAAGCTTCAGTCTTAATCTTCACCACCAGCATCTAAATTCTGTTGGGTCCTGTCCTAAATCCTATCACCGCTGAGATTCCATTCTGTCATGATGGGTCATCGGAGTCCAATTGCGAAATTTCTCTGTCTGAACATATATTATGTTCAGGTCTTCCAAACGATCTCTCCTTAGTATTAGTATTATTTGGACACTTAAGAATTACCATTACTCAACATCCTCCTTTGATCCTGTTTTAACTGATGTAGCCATTACAGTGTCAGTATGAGTCAAACCTGTTTTTGTTTTGGATCCTTGATTCATGTCCTTGATTTAGACAAATTTAACACCTCTTATTTGGTTTTCATATATTTATACATGGAATGCCAATAGTATTTACTCACCCATCCAAATCTGTGATTCCAGGTGTTCCAATCACTTCCATTGCCACAGATCTATAAAAAACCAAGCAGCTAGGCATGCAGACTGCTTCAGCAAACATTTGGGAAAGAATGGGTCACTCTCAGCTCAGTGAATTTCAGTGTGGTTCCATAATAAGAGGTGCTGTGCAACAAGTCCATTTGCGAAATTTCCTCACTACAAAATATTCCACAGTCAGCTGTTAATGATTGTGGAAAAGTTTATAATAACAAAGAGGAAGCGACTGAGAATGACAGCAACTTAGTCAAGGGGTGGCAGGTCACACAAAAATTACAGAGTCACCAAGTTTCTCAGAGTCTAATAATTATGCACACCTGATATAGGGTGTTGATGTCATTAGACCACACCCCTTCTCATTACAGAGATGCACATCACCTAATATGCTTAATTGGAGCTTGGAGTAAGACAACATGCATGAAGAGGATGATGTGGACAAAATACTCATAATTTAGTAATTTAGTGCATGCTGTTAAGTGCAGGAGGATGGATGTGATATATACATCGGGGAAACCAAACAACCTCTGGCTAAATGGATAGCACAACACAGAAAAGCGTTATTTCAAGTTGTTAATAGAAGTGGTTATAAAAGCAATGAAATCGTTAGAGGCGTACTTAATTTTTCTAAATTTTGCTTTCCATTCTCTATAACGCAGAACACAAAATTCCATAATCTTGGGATAGATTTTTGTTTTTTGTGTATTGTGTTACCACCCTTCAAAAACAACACTCACAAACCTCATCTTCTGTTGCATGGTGCAACACTAACCCAGCTCCTCCATACCAACATTCCCAGAGGCTCAAGTTCTCCTTTGCTTGGTTATAAAACAATGAAACATACACAGCATGACCTGAAGGACTACAACATGAAAGAAGGCACAACGCCTCTTGCATCTCATTTAATCCACTCTTCTATCACTCAATTATAGTTGCTTCTCTGCAAAAACAAAAAAAATAATTCTCATCTTGATCTTGACTTTTTTTCTCTCCTTAGCTTTGTTTTTTCCCCTTCATCCTCTCCTTTTGCTCGATCTCCTAATTTACCTTCATCTGTCCTTTCCATACATTGTTCTCCTTTCCTCATCCCCTTTACATCAACGCTCTGCTCTAATCTTTCCTCCACCCCTCTGCCCTGCTCTCATCACCTCACCACTATAGTGTCTTCTTTTTCTCCTCCAAAGGCTCGTGGTCTTGTTTAATAATTGATTCTGGCTGTCACAGTGTGCTGACAAAGACAACAGCAGGGCCATTAAAAGTTCCTCGCCTGTTCTTTCTTCCTGTTTTTTTCCCCTTCACTTTACAGACATACACACATACACACCAACTGTCTCTCGTCTCCCCCTCTGTTTTCTCACTTCATTCGGTCTCCTTTTCATCCTCCCCTCTTTCTCTCCACCTCCTCTCCGCCTCTCCGTCTGCTTGTTCAAAACAGTCGAAGCTGACTACTCCCTCTGAGCCCCTTTTCTCTCTTTTTTTGTCTTTACCTCCATCATCGCCTTCATAGCACGCTTCCCAGTTCATCCCTATTGTTGCACCCTTGGTTATCTTCAGTCATGTTAGTAACAACTGGCTGATGCTCTTTTTGATGCACAACAGGCAGATGACACTGTAAATTGTACAGAAGCACACTCAGCCACTGTTGTTACACATCACACAGAAATACAAAAATATACCTGTCATTCTCTTTTGTACTCGACTTATGGAGTCACTGATTCAAATTTATTTTATTTTCTGTACTTCTTGGATTGTGCAGTTGCACAGTTGTTCCCTTTTCCTTCTTCTTTTGGCTTTTCCTTTTAAGGGTAGGTGGATCCTCCACCTCAATCCTGTCCTAATACCCTCTTCTGTTATACCAAAACTCTGCATGTCCCCCTTCAGAACATTTATTAATCTTTTCTGTCCTCTTCTTTTTTTTGTTGCAGCCAGGCTATATCTTTCTCCCTCTCGTTGATGGACACATGTATTCTATCTTGTTTCTGCTGACTTCCATTCCCCTATTCTCCAGAGCATACCTCCACTTCTCTTTTCCACCTGCTCCCTACTCTCACTAGAGGTCACAATGTTGCCTGCAAACATCATAGTCCATAGAGACTCCTGCCTGACACCATCTGTCAGCCTGTCCATCATCACTGCGGATGTAATGGTGATGGACAGGATGATTAGCATGAAACATGAGAGAGAGAGAGAGCGAGAGAGAGAGAGAGAGAGCTTTTTTGACCACATCCTCCCATCTCTAAAAGTCTTTTTTTGTTCTTTTGCATTTCCTCCACTTTGTTTTTATCATTACTAAATGATGAATTCAGCACTTGCTAATACCTTACTAATGTTTATTAGTATGAGTGTGACATTATTATAAAGTGCTACCCCCAAACATTTACAGGCTGTTGATAAAAGAAGATGAGCTGCTCCAAAGTGGTAAACATGGTTGTGCTCCAAGTTTTTTTTTTTTTTAATTAATTTTTTTTTTGAAGTATTGCTGCCATTGAATTGAAAATGAGCTAATGTTTTCTTAAAATAACAAACTTTCCCAGCTCAAAGAGTTAATGTGGCGTCTATGATGTTTTGTGAATAAAACATGGGTCTATGAGATTTGCAAATCATTGAATCTAGTTTGTATTTCAGGCAGCATCACAACATTTTTGTAATTGGGGTTGTAACATTTTAGTGATATATGCACTCGCACACACATACACAACATTTTACACTGATACAGTATACACTAACATCCTCGTATCTGCAGCCCATTTTAACCACAGTTTATAGTGTTTTATCCATCCAGGGACTCCAGATGGAAATTAGCTACTAGCCAAAACTGGTACAAAGCATCTTTTTCTCTTTTGTGTGATTAATGCATTTGTAACTAGTCCCTGAAAGAAATACGGAATAAACAAACAAGCAAAAATAATGCACACGTGCTGTACACACATACACACACCTGTCTCTTCTTATATCCGGACACAAACACACGCAAATGCTGTAATACAGACACAGACACACACCGACTGCCTTTTATACACACTCTCCCCACAATTCAGGGAGAGGCGTAACAGCACTAATCTGTCACGCTCTGTCTCTCCCATTCATTACAGACACTATAATCCAGCACACCTCCGATGTGATCAGCCTCCAATTAGAAATCCATCAAGCCCAAGGTGCGTTTAATTGCCTTGTCGGAGCCACACTTCCCAAGCCACCACCTTTCTCTTGCCCAACTCTTTGCTTCACCTCACCGTGAGGTGTACTCCTCCCCAATAGCAGGATGTAATTTCACATTGACAGTGTTGCGCTATTGCTGACAACAGTGTTTATCTATCAAATGTTTGTACTAACAGATTGAGAACTGAGTTCCCTGCAAATGAGTTCACTGATTGAGGTAATGTTGATACTCTAATGTAATTGACTCTATGTCTGTCTGTCGGTATGTTTTAAATAGTGACATGAGAAACATTAGCGTTCTCTTACACATAGTGTTATAGGACATTAATTTGAATGCCTTAAGTTTGGAGTGATTAGGATCGTGTTTTCACATTAGCGTGCAAAGTTTAAGCTCAGAACACAATCAACATTTCTGTTTCTTTTTATTGAATTGTTCAAAGACTGCACCCTGTGTAAACCTAAGAAGTTTAAAGAACCTTAAGATAATAGATTAATGTTGTTTAGTGAAACATAATTTAAAAAGTGAACACATTTTAGTAAAATAAGCATGTTTTGGAACATCAGGTGCTTCAGTTAATGGACATAAATGTCATTCAAATAAACCTCCACAATACTAAAGGACTGAGTTGTGCGTGCCCATCCCGCTCAGATGGTGCCTGATAATGATGTAAAAATCTGCAGCACATTTCAATATTTCTCTTGCTGAAATCATCCATCAAATCAGCAGTGTTACCATGTTATTCAGAGATCTGAACCACAGTGGATATTTTTCCAACCATGCTTCAGTTTTTGCATAGATTAGCTATGTATTTTTACCCAGATGTCTTGTACTCAAATAATGAAATGAGTCAAAAAAAAATTATTTTTTTTTGTCAGCAAAGTAGAGTCCTTTTTTTTGTTTTGTTTTGTTTTGCAAAAAAAAAATGTGTTTGCAGCAAAAAATAATTCTCTATAAACAAACTGCTTCATAACATTATGTACATTTTGTGAAATGGCAGTGAAACACAACTAAAATAAAGATGTTTTTTCCTTTCCCAATAAATGGAAAAAGATAATTCCCAAGAAACATAATAGCCAGAACAATGAAGATATAATGTGATTTCCCAAATTAAAGCACAACCAAATGTGTTAAGCAATGATTGCATCAACTGCCTTTAAATTCTTGACCACAGGGCAGCAAATGCTAAGTACATCACTGTGAGCTGAGTGAAAATACAACAGAAAGGTACTTCGATCACCTCTTAGAAAACCACAGAGTTAAAGTCTGCTGCTGTCAGTCAGTGATGACAGCAGAAGGGATAACATGCCCCTGGGGGAAACACCTATGTGGCTCAGTTGGCAAAAACACTGTTATCTGAACATTTTATTGGGGTTTGTATTCAACGTGGTAGCTGAGTCACATATTATTGTTGTTTTTACTGTGATCTGTTATTTATTACACATTAGTTTCACAGTGAGATAACACACTGCAAGAGCATGCACACTGCCCAGTTAAACCCATTACTGGAAGCATGATACCTGCTGGACAATCCTGTAATCATTCCTTAAACACTCAATGAGCTTATTAGCAGTTAAAGTCTTTGCAATCTTGACACATACTGGCTTTGAACTTGATGTTAAAGAATCATACATGGGGATTTGAAATTAATCCAAAACATCACAGTCACTTTGATACCCACAATAAAATAAGGCTGGTTTTTTTTATTCATTTATTTTATAAGGAATTTCATCATAACTTGTTTTAATGCATGAAAAATGACAGATTACCACTAGCTTCAGGAAATCACTGAACATTTAGATAAAACCATAATACCTCATATGTGTTACTGCTTTCTTCAAGGACTGTTTGTATGATTATCCGGAAACAGAAAAACTATTTGTAGAATGTAAAATAAGAAATACCCACCTTTTTAAACCAAAATGTCAGTCATGCAATGTGAGGTGGGACAGTGTTAGTTGCTAGAAAGATTTTTCATGATAAATGCGATCTAAGTTGGTTTACAACCACTTTTCACAAATTCCCAGAAGTTTAGCAAAAGAGCAAATTTGCATGATTCTATCCAATACTGTGAATATTAGGACCCAAATCTTTAAGATACACAACTGGCCAAAATTCTCCAGTCAGCAAAACAAAAGAATGGAAACTACTTAATAAAAAAGCAGCAATAAACCCTCCAACAATACATACCAAAGTGGGAAACATCTTAAATAAGACATTTGTTTTTATTTCTTGCATTTATTCAGTCAACGCAAATCTAAATTTCATCTTTTTCCTTATTATCTCTTTGGGGGTGTTGGATTTGAATCAGATTATTAAGCAGCATGATTGATGTATATCGTGATCTATGTACTGAGTCTATTCAAGCTGTAATCTTAGATTTGTTTTTGTTGTTTTGTTTGTTGCCTGTCCCGTTTGGCTCTTTTGCCATCAGAATTGTTGTCTAAAGGCAAAGAAAGATGCCCAATGGATTTACTTTACCAAATTGACCATCCCAGCCTTGCCGTGATGGTCCGTTTGATTCACCTTTTATTGTTTATTTTATTTTCACTTACTGAATACGGGACAGACTTGACTGGGGGATAGAAGGGGAGAAAGAAAGAGGGAAAGAGAAACAGCTGAGAAGAGGGACGGGGGAGAAGGGCAAAAGACAAAAACCAACAGAACGGGCAGAGAAAAAAAAATACATATATCAATCACCTGGGTCACCTGCTGAGAAAGAAAAAAGAAAACAAGCAGAAGAGAACAAGAGTAATAGAATAAACAACATCACAATGATATATGGGAATATGACAGTAAATACTAAATATTAAACATTATTGTGCAGCACATAAGATCAACACAACAGTGTGCTTTGAGGTAGGAGCCAAAAAGGGTGTAGTTTGTGGGTGTGATCACCCGTGTGTACACCTGTGAGCATGGACGCGCTTGTTTTTTGTTTTTTAAAAGGTTCCTTCATGTAATAATCTGCTAGAGGGTGTGGGGGGGCCACAGCCCCGTCCTCCAGGGCGTGAAGCAGGTATGGAGGAGATCAAAACTCCAGACATCCAGAGGCCCCCAGAACACAAGAGACCAAGGAAGACCAACAGAGGGGCAGCCGCGCCACTGTCCCAGAAAGAGCTGAGGAGAGTCCCAGATGAGGGCTCACTCAGCAGCCGCGGAGCAGAAGCCAGGGGGAGTTGCAGTGACGCGCCCGTGAGCTCCGCCGGCAGCCAGCCGTGCCTGAGTGACCGAGCCCCAGGCCGAGATTTGTTTGTTGTTATTGATAGACCAGTGTTTCATCCTCAGCTAAGCTTTGACAGAATACTGAAGAGCTGAAGTCAGAACTTTCAGATGTTTGCTGCAGCATTTTTAATATTCGTTAAATTAAGTTTATTTTGATTTGAGGAAGTAAATATTCCAGTAACAGTTTTTAAAATTCCACAATGAAAAAAAGAAAGGATTCTCAGCCTTGTTAATAAATTGATTTATAACACAACGCTTTAAGCAATCTATTCTGTGTGAACAAGCTTGGAACTATTTGTGAATATCGTAAAAAGAACAGTGGTTGGCTTATCTTGCTATGGCATAAAATATCAAGAAAGAGAAGATAAAGTGTTTCAGATGTCATCCATATACTCACTAAGAGTCCTTCTGGAAAACAAGAGGGAAACGACCATGGGAAACAAAGAGAAAAGCAGGGTGAGTGGCAAAAACAAAGACATGAATAAATGAGAGGTATTGACATACAGGAAATAAGAGGCCAGACAGGAGAAACATGCGGACAGGAGAGTGAAATTAAACACCTGCATCGTGAAAATCTTTAAGAGATGGATTCATGTTTCACTTCTATTACTCATGGTGTGCTACAGGATTCTGTCTTAGGGGCCTTATTATTTCTGTTATATGTGGCATTTGTTATTGCTGCTATGCATATGACTTTCATCAATATATCTCTTTTAAGCCCCTGGATGTTTCTAAGCTGCTGATCCTTAATTGGTGCTTAGACTATTAAAAGTTGGATGGTGGAAAACTTGTTCAATGTAATTTAGAAAAAACTCAAATCCTCGTTTTTGCCCCTTTTCAGAGGCAAGGGAAACTCTTGGTCCCCTGGCTAGATGTGCAAAATCATGTATCAAATCTCTAGTTCACCCTTGTTTTTTTTATCCATTAAGAAATATTGCCCCATTATAAGTCCTATTGTTTAAGGCTGTGACATTTAAATAGTTATTCATGCATTTATTTAATCTCATTTAGACTACTGTAATTCAATATTTGCTTGTCCAATAAAAACTACTTGGAACGCCTGCAGTTTTTCCAAACACTGCTGCTAGTATTCTGACAAAGTCTTCCAAATACTCTGATATTACACTGTTGCTGACCCAGCTGCACTGGATCCCCACTGAATTCGGAGTCCATTTTAAGATTCTGGTTTTGACCTTTAGAACTCTGCATGGACAAGCAACATCTTACATCAGTGAACTTTTACATCCATACGTCCCCAGCATGTCCCTGAAGTCATGTGATCAGAGCCTATTGGCTGTGCGTCACATGAGGCTAAAAACTGAAGGAGACAGAGCTCTTGCAGCAGTTGAACTTTGGAACTCTCTCCCGCTGAGCTTGAGATCTGCAGACTTTATGGCCTCTTTTAAAAAAAACATATAAAAACAAGTCTTCTTTTTTTTCACTTTTTAGACAGTTTTTTTATGCACTGATGAAGCACTTTGTGATGTTTATCTTGACAAGTGTGATTACTATATTTTCATTGCTATGCTATATTTTCATTTTAATACTGTATCTAAAAACTTTATAGATATATTTTTCATCATAGATGATGTTTTTTGAACTGTGCAGTGTTTTTAAGCACCATGGTCCCTAGGGATGGGTATTGATAAGATTTTTGCAATTCCGATTCCATTTTCGATTCTGTTTAACGATTCGATTCTTTATCGATTCTTTTTAAAAAAAGGAGAACACTAAGGTAGATTAGCTTAGAACTTTGTTTTATATCTTCTCTTTGAACAAGGTAGAAATTTAGGAGTAACATGGCCTTACAAACCCAACAGTGAGATCTTAAGAGATCCACAGCCTACGGCTCTTGAATGGAGTGTCACATTGTAAATGTAAAAAATAAAATAAATATTCTTGTGTAGCAATAACAAAGTATAACATAAATTATTCTGTAGCAATTACACAAGAATATCCAGTAATGTCCCTGCCTACAATTAAACACATTCACTTACCGAAAATCGGGGCATCTGCTGTGGCAAATGGGTGCAAGCCTTTTACCACAAACTTAGTCACTGCTCGGTGACATTCGTCTATCCTGGCCTGAAAGGAGACGCTACCGGTAGACTGCAGCGAGAACTGCCAGCATGCGAGCCAGACTCTGTCTGCTCTCATCATGGTCACCTAAATGCACAGTAATGGCAGGTTTTGTAATAAGGCAGATTGCGCTAACATAATATGCACTGTTAGTTGATTATTTACCTGCCGCATTAACTGGAATTAAAAACACGACATTCATTTAAGGTTATTGCGTTTGTGAGCAAATGCTTTTGCATATTCGTAGTGTTTCCTCCCTTAAATGAAATATCTACTTTGCAAGTATTGCAAGTTGCCCTGTTGTCATCCGTTCTTGTAAAGTATAATCCAAACTTTTGAGCGTTTGAGCCGCTTAGGTGCCGTGTTTCCTGCCAGGTAAATGACGCTCGCAACGTGGTGACGTCATTCGGGGCGACTGGAATCGATAAGGGAATCGTTTGCAAAAATGGCAAACAATTCCAAGGAATTGAAACAGTGGGAACCGGTTCTCAACAAGAACCGGGTTTCGATACCCATCCCTAATGGTCCCTCTCCTGCTTAGCTTTAAGCACATTTATCCGTGATTTAAAATTAAAAAAAATCTTTGAAATGCTGATTCACTGCACTACACGGTGCCCTCTTACATATAGACATATCTCTTGATGATATTATGTAGAACAGACTCTGGTCAATTTTACCTGAGAAATGTTCTGAACAACTTAACCATGCTGTATTTCACAGAGAGAGAAAGTCCTTCACATATTTTTCTTTTGAAAGACTGCTGATCAACAGATCAAATGCATCACTGGCTCACTGGTTTTGCTTGATCATATTAAGCTCTAAAGAAATGCTCATGCTTTAAGGAAGTGTGTGTGTGTGTGTGTGTGGGTGTGTGTGCGTGTGTGTGTGTGTGTGTGAGTGTGTGTGTGTGTGTGTGTGCGTGTGTGCGTGCGTTTTGCTTGCCTGAAGTCAATAAATTGGATAACTACTCATCCCTTTGTTAGCCTGAGAAAATGTGGAAATAGCCTTTTTGTTCACTCTATTTAGTACAATTTGATAAATCTCTACTTGCATCTCATCAATGTCTAATCCACCTTAATTAGATTAATTTATTTTCATGAGCTGCTGTAACAAAATTTGTTTTAAAAAAACTAAAGATAAAAATACACTCATAGGTAAAGTGAATACATAGATTATCACTTTAACTTCACATTAGAAAATATCATCATTACATTGGTCCCCTGTAAGCTTCAATTTAATGTAATCAGTCGCTATTTTATCTCCAATTGGATATCTTCATTTCTTTTAGGTTGTGTTTTTTATAGTAAATTTTTTGATTGTTTTGATTGTTTTGTTACAGATCCTCAAATTAAAAATAAATACAAAAGGTAGAAAATGTAATATATATTTTTAAAATATAGAGCTAAGTGGAACTAAGGTGCACAAGTGACAAGTGAAAATAGCCATGGTGGCATAGAGAGCTCTCAAATGACTTTCTCATTTGACTCTCGAATGACTTAATACCCAAACAGAAAAGATTTCTTATGGTGTTATATGGTGGAGTGACTGTTTTGTTGAATATACTCCTATGACTGTCCAACATGAGATGGAGAGGGTATGAAGAATTGTCTGATACTATCCAAACATTGGACAGAATCCTCCATTTTAAAAACTCAGTGTCAACTTCTCACACCAAACCCACAGCATTAGAAGATGAGATAAGATAAGACTTTAATCATCCCACGCCGGGGAAATTTGTGCGTTACCACAGCTCAGGTACAAATAGCAGAAAAATATAAGAGTATACCAAGAATATAAAGTCAATTGGACTTGCAGATCAGTTTATTGAATCTATATTATTGGTAGGCAAACTGGAGAGGGTCTGTCACTGTGGCCTGGAGCTTGTCCAGAATGAGTTTATCCAGGGTCTTCATGATGTGTGATGTAAGTCCCATGGATGCATAGTCCTTAGCGCCACTAGGATGTGATTTCTTCAAAACGGGCATGACCGCTTCCAAACCATGCAAATTCAGGCTCATCCTAAAGATGTGATCAAATGCTTCACTTGCTGGGGGGCACAAGCTGTGAGAACCCTGAGGCTCATGTCAACAGAGCCTGCAGACTTGTCTGAGCAGAGTGTCATCATGCATACAAAGTCTGGCAAAAGCCAAAAAAGATGAATGATGTAAAATATATATACCAAATATAATCTGCTTTAAAGTCAGTGTCCACAATTTGAATGTGACATATTACAACTACATATTCAAAAGGAACGATTATGGAGTAAGGAGGAATCTATAAATATTGAAAGGTAACTGATGTGCAGAGCGGATTGCACTTTATTTTATATTGTCCTCTATGTAATGATGTATATGTAAATATTGTTTTAAAAGTTGATGTTCTTTAGGTTTATATAAGTTTTAAGAATTGATAATTAAATATGTATTTGATGAAAAAAATTGAGAAAAGTGAAAAGAGAAACGTAACATCTTATGTAATCGAAAACATTCCGTTGCTGCTTTAATGAGAAGTAGACGACTTTTTGAGATTGTTGCAGACCATGAAATAAATAGACCAAGAATTTAACTCCAAATTTAACATTACCATGTATTGTTGATCAGGAATCTAAAGTACTTCTAAGGTACTATCATCGACCAACAGATAACTGGAATACCAGACTGCATTCCATCAGAACATTACAGCATTTCTTTGATTTTTTGAAGTGTGCAGTTGTGGTTGTTTGAGGCTATAAAAGGACAGGAGTGCCTTGACCTTTAATTGTATATACAACCAGTTTTTGCAATCAAATCTTATTTTAATTTTCATGGTCTGACCTAAAGAGAACCAATATGGGGGAGGGATACAAAACCTTGTAACCTTTTTTTCAGTTTCTCCTGTTTCCATTGTCTCATTTGCTTATTCTGGCCTATTGAGTCACATCGACACATAAAACTGATTTCAGGGATGACATATCAGTTTTATAAAATGAAAGGCATTGTCAGAATTCCCTGTGATACTTCCGATTAAAGAGCTATATTAATGTGAATATGATATGCAGATTTCCACTGTGACAGCTTAGGTATTGTCTGTCAGATTGAAGACAAAATGAAATCTGCTTTCCATCAGCTCACATTTCCCTCAGTTCTTACTGTTTTGTATGTCTGTCGAAGAAAAATTGTAATTTATTATAACTCACAACAATTACACTAAATACTTGTTACACTACACCTGCCCCCAGATACAGTGGTTGGCAAAAGGTTAGAAAGAGGTTATTTCCTGCTCATTAAAGCCTAATAAATGTCCTGTACATATCATTGGGTCATCTGATTAATACTGTTGAATTGAACCATAATGTTAACAGTACTACACTGTATATTTTATATGCTTAAAAAAACACAACTCAGTCTTCCTAGATGAATGCACAGAAAATAACTCTGCTCCTTTTTTTTTTATTTTAGTTCATCTTTACACTCGTTATTTCACTTAAGGAGAAATTGATTTGTGCATTTCTTTCTTGATTCCATTGTTCAATTCACCTGGACCTGTCACTGTTACTACTTATGAAGCAGTGGTAACAGCAGGTCAGGTGGAGGCTTCAGCTTCATGAGTTAAACCAGACCGTTGCCCTTTACACCAGAGCTTTTCACATTGCTAAACCAAAGGATCCTTTAAACTGCATCTGATCTCTGCACTACTTTGGAAGCAGAAGGGAGAATACTTGTGGAGGAGGAGGGGGTTAATGAACCTTGCAGGACTGAGTTAGCCACCATGGCAATAGTTATGGCATGCTTGACAGGGTTATTAGCTGATTGTCTGGTCACAACAACTCCCTATGGCAGAAGCTGATTCAGCTGAAGGTGGTGGCAGATCCCTGAGGTTGTGCCCGATAGCAACACTGGAGACTGCAGAGGAGCTGGAGGTTCAGATCAGACTTCCACTAGTTCTGTCCCCGCATGAACACTAACATCCAGGCCACTAATCGACAGTGTTGGGAAGGTTACTTTTAAAATGTATTCCACTACAGATTACAGAATACATGCCCCAAAATGTATTTTGTAACGTATTCCATTACATTACTCAATGAGAGTAACGTATTCTGAATACTTTGGATTACTTAATATATTATCATGCTTTTTACAACTACATGAATGTACTATTGCTGTGTGATTTATTACTATTACTGAAGGATACTCGCCATACCAACACAACTAGATTTTTAAATCTTAAAATTAAATGAGTAACAGTAGGGTGGACATTAGGTAAGGCTGCACTTTTTGCAGAGATCTCGTATAGAAAACTATTCTGTGCGTATATCGAACAGGTCCGTGGCTCTGGACTGTAGTAAAGGGACCTCTGGCTAATACGTCAGGTTCCGTGTCGGGCTCGTAGCCGAAAACTAGCTTTACTTTGTTGTCTGGGTCAACTTTGCTACCGAGAGACAGAGCGGGGCGTTGAAAGGCTGCTCCAACGGAACTTATTGTTTCGGACGACAAAACGAACAAAGTAAACAGTCGAGTCTTAAGAGCTTACTTACAACTGGGCTACACTGCCCATAAGGCTACATTCTTTAAGGCTATGCCTGTTTCACTCTGCCTATTGCCTTCATATTTAATAAGTATTTGAATAGTAATTTCAAACAATATTTCGTCACGTCATTATGCAAGTAGAGGTGACGTGGGCCGCGAGATTCAGACACAGGCACGAGAGCCTCTTAATGCGTGTTTTGTTCGGGTTTCCAACGGCGTGGAATTACCAACAACAGAGAGGGCATAGCATAACATATGAAACAGGAAAAGACAGCTGTATAATCCCTTCATTACAAAGTAACTGTATTCTAAATACCACCTTTTTAAACGGTAACTGTAACGGAATACAGTTACTCATATTTTGTATTTTAAATACATAACAGTACATGTATTCCGTTACTCCCCAACACTGCTGATCGAGATAGACCGTTACAACCAAAAAAGCTATGTAACAGCCTAAGAGTATATATCCATTATAATTTGGACATATTCCATTCTTACTGAGAGCAGCAAGAAGTAAATCTTGTTTAGGATACACCAGCTGCTGTTTTTTGTTTGTTTGTTTGTTTGTTTGGCTAAATCACGATATGTCTTGAGTCCCAGCGCCCCTGGTACTGGGGGCAAAGGGGGTGAGCTGCAGTTTAAGCTTCAGTGAAGTCGAGTTTGGTTTTTTTTGTTTTTTTATGTAAATATGTGTGGTATCCACAGAAACCTCAAAATCTCAGCTAAAAGCTGATATAAACAATTTCTACAACCACCAAACACCGCGAAAGCAACAAACAATTACAATGGCAGTTACAAAATTTTGCAAAATGTGCCTAAACACAAACAGTGACGCCACAAACTCACTTATCTTTATGTAACCAAGCAAACGACACATTGTCTAAAAGCAGAGATCTCACAGATTCCAAAACTCTAAGTTTCATCACGTCACGACCAAAATTCACTGAACCAACGGCAAAAGAAGACCACAAATATACTTCATGTTCGATAAACAATAACATGGACTCAAACCTCCCGTGCCGTTTCTCTTGCTGAAACTCGTATCATAGCTGGTTTATTTAGTTTTCTTTGGTGTGTGGGAGACGTTCACATGAATTTTAAAACACTCTTAATTTTGCAATGGATGACTTTTCACCTGGTGGAATAATTTTGTGGTACTGCTGCCTTTTGCGGCAATAGTTTTACGGGATGATTTGCAAATTACCGCATTTTGTTCTTCCTTGTGAAATCCAAACAGCGAGTCTCATTCTCTCACTCGTCTGAAACTCCCACTGTCACCATATTTTCCTCTATTTTGTAGTATATAAACACAGAAGAAAAACAAATGAGAACTATGACTAAAGCCTGTTTTAACATTTTAGCTATAAACAAAGTTTTTGAGCAATCGACCTGCTGGCCAGTCTTTAACAACTTCAACATTTCTCTGATGATGTCACAATGATCCAAGATTTGACTTTACACTTTACACTCTGTTCTGATTCATAGCTACACTAAACAAACAGAATCTACTTGACTTGTAGGTGTGTGGTAGCTCTCAGTTTGGTGTAGGCTGGATAATAAACAGTTAAAACTCCATGATAAGCATGTGTAATTATCTGTATCTTCCTGCTTCTTTCTCCATCTGCGTGTGTTTGTCTTGTTTCAAAATTCTTGCATGCCAGTACACTCACCTCTCTGGCTATATGTGTGCACACACGCAGTATCTGCTCAAATTAGCAATTCAACTATACATTGAAAGCATACAAACACTGCAACACACCCATACTCAAGAACACCTGCAGAGTGCATCCTCTGACTCTCACATGAGTGATTAGCCACCAAGTGATTAATCAATTCTTGATCTTAAATGACATGTTTAAAATGTAGAATTGAGACTATAATTAAAATGCATATGTTAATCATAATATAACTGCATTTAAATGTTAATGTTTAACAATTATAATCAATAATTAACATCTGCATGTCGAATCGGGATGTTATCGCATGCAAAAATGATATTTAAATAACTGACTGAGAAACTGACTATAAAATATGTGATTTTGTACCAGATATGGAAATTTAAAAAAAAAAAAAAAAA